>NC_057811.1:53564578-53806707 GCF_018294505.1 Triticum aestivum
TTTCAACATATTTAAACTCAAATAAATATCAAACAGCATTTTAAATGCATTTTTTATAAAAATTATTACTGTTTTTATAAAAAAAATTACTGTTATGATTTAAACAAGTTTGAACATATTTAAACACAAATAAATATCAAACAGCATTTTAAATGCATAAAAAAAATTGGGAGCCTGGGAATCGAACCCAGGACCTCCTAGTGTGTGTGCTGCGTGCTGACCAATCGGGCTAGTGGGCGTGTTCTGATGGAGATAGGGTTAGGTGGGATATAACCTGACCAGTCGGGCTGTAAATAAAACAAAATTCTAATGGCGCACCAGGGGGAGGTGCGCCATTAGAATCGACGTACTTATGGCGCACCAGGGGGAGGTGCGCCATTAGAATTTTTATACTTGTTCCCCTCGCACTGTCGCCTCGCCTCCCTCCCTCGCTCACCAGATCCCCCACTCCTCGACCCCAACCGTACGCCGCCGCCCCTTGCTCCGCCCCCTCCGTCCGCCGTGCCTGCACGCCGTCGGTGACGCCGCCGCCGCTGTGGTCTTGCGCTGCCTCGACGCCGCCGCCCCGACCCCCGCGGGACTCCACCCCCGCCACCCCCGCGCCCCCCGAACGGGATCGGCCGAGCGCGCGCCGCCCGCTCCTTTCCTCTCCTCCTCCCTCCGACGAGCGAGGGCCTCCTCCAGCCCCTGCAGCAGCCGGCGAGCGCGGCCCCGACGCGCCCATCCCGCCTTTCAAGTTCAAGTTCAGCACTTTCATATGGTATCTCCAGTTCTGAAAAGTAGATTCATTTTGTATCTCAAGCAAGTCTCATTTCTCATTATCATAAGGAGTATAGGCAATATTTACAGAGCTTCACTTGGTCCAAATCAGAACCTATAATGCCCACATCAATTTGTTAGTTTATGTTCCAGCTTGACAGTTTGTTTGTTGAAAGCAGTGATGTTGTTAGTTTAAAGGGAGCAAGCTTTGCTGCCCATGAAATCTGTTACTCTTTAGGTCCTGGCCATGTTTGGCATGAATAACCTCCAGATAATTAATTATTGTTTGAGTAATAATAAAAAGTAGAAGTGTGATTTAGAGACGAAACCTTCGAGGAGTGACAAACCTTCGAGGTCCCTGCCAAGACCTGCCAAGACACTCAGTAACATAGCATTTAACACCAGACAAAACCTTCGAGGAGTGACAAACATGGCTTGCACTGTTGCACAAGGTGGCAAACACCACTTACTAAAAATATATCAAGCAGAAAACAGATTCATTCAAACAAGTCCCTCACTCAAAAATATATCAAGCAGAAAACACCAGACAAAATTCATGTAGCTCCATTCAAACAAGACCCTCACTCAAAAAAGTTTCAAATGTAGCCTCTCAGATTTGCTGCATTTGTGGCATCGGTTTGGGACACTTCGTGGAGTTGTGCTGCACAATTAACTTCATGGAGAACATTAGAATTTGTGTTTAGTGAAGTAGTTAGTGTACTGTACTTGCAATAGTTTGCTTGGTCTTTCTTTGGTTTAAGTTAAGTTATTGTCAGATTTTCCTCTCCATTGCTCTGAGTGGTGCTTGTGTTTCTACTTGCAGAAATGTACCATGAGTGGTACAATCTAATTTACTACTGCTGCTATATACATCAATGCTTTACTACTAGCCCTTGAGTGGTGCTTGTGCTTCTACTTGCAGAAATGTACAACTTGGGAATTTTGTCAGCTTGTGATGCTGCTGCTGTACCCTGAGAAGCCCTTGAGTTTGCCGAAATGTCGATTGACTTCCGTTCCGGCAAATTCGGGTACTCCATATGTCCTATTTTCAGCAAAGGTCATGCTGAAATTTTCCGTGAATTTTAGCATGACTTTGCTAAAAATAGGACATATGGGGCACTTGCGACTAATGCATGGGCCGGGGTATCTTAGTACTTAATTAAGTAGGATCAACTGCCCCTTTATTCTTGCTGCATTAAACCATAGGTGGCAATAGAGCCAAGTGATTAGGCCCAACTTAGAATTCTCCTTCCCTTTTCTTGATAGGGTGTATTATTAGAAGATACCCATATATATCAGTCAACCTAGGGTCCCTCGGCATCGATAAACCCTAAATGATGAAAACTTAACTTAGCATTTAGGGTGCCTCAGCGTCGACAAACCCTAAAGGATAAAACCTTGGCTTTTAGGGTGCCTCGGTGTCGATAAAAACCTAAATGATGAAAGCTTAGGCTTTTAGGGTGCCTCGGCGTCGACAAACCCCAACATATTCTATTTGGATGGCCCTGCTAACCCTTGACCATAAATACTTGAGATGGATGTAGCAGGCTTAAAGAAAGAAATGTTTTTAGGCCAACTCCACTGGGCCTGGCTGAAAATGCACAAGTGTGCATGACTAACAATATTCTATTGTAAAGCTAAACAGGAAAGAGGAACCACTCATCCAAACCATTAGCTCTCAAAATTACCACTTCACTTCTTACTACTGAAAATCATAGACCATCTCCATTCACCAATTGCTCAAACCAGTTCGAAGGGCGTGTTTTCACCACACTGTGGATTATCTTATTGGACCCAACAGAGATGATGTAGTTTTGAATTATGAACATAGGAAATGTCGTCATCGGACGATGAAAGTCTCTCGGGGGAGTGCGACTGGTGCCACGACGGTCGAGGTCTGTGCGACAGGCCTCACCTGGACGATGATCGGTGCTTCAGCATTAAGCTCGAGGAGACCTTCGAAGTTGAAACGGTACGCAACGACGACAAGTGTTTTTTTCATAATTAAGCATGACTTCAACTATTCCAACGTGTAATTTCATCTTTTACAATTCGAGTATAGTTTATCCCATGCCATGCAAGACGCTATGTCTTGGAGAGGATGGATTTTGAAGATCATGAAAATTTTGAAACGAAGAAAATTCACCTAAGGACACATCATGATGTGGATTTTAAAGTAAATATGTATAATGCTGAGAGCGTAACCCATTTTGGTTGCAAAAATTGGGAAGCATTTTGCAAGATGTATGGTTTTGATGAGGGTATGCTTGTCACCATGGATCTTGGTGATCCTGGCATCGACCAAGACAATATGGACATTTGGGTCCTTGTTGATACGCCTCCAGTTCTACCGCTATGTGAGTTTCTCAAACATAGTTAATTATTAACTAATTTATATTGTTCATTTCAAAATAGTTGACAGCTTATTTTTATTGATAGCTTATTTTGATTGTTCAAACAATGTGCGGAACATGGTAGACAGAACCTACTACACCGATGGCTCTGAGTTAACTTATAAGGAGAAAACTCATCTGGTCGGATTTTGTACTGATATTGAGAATTACAATATCTACAATCAAACTCCTCATCATTATGGTCCTCAATACGTGCCACTAGTGCACGTGTTGAACTACGGTAACTACTATGGAGATACCCTGGTAAGATTTCTTACTATTACGACATCCGTGCATATTTTGCATAGTTCTAAAACTAGTACATTATCATTGCTAACTATGAAGTTATTACTATGTTTTTCAACAGATAATCCCAGAGGATTGTGTGCCTCATTTGATGTATCAGAATGGTAGGCTTGATGTTTTGAATATACAACCAGGTCATCTACGAATCTCAACTGTCCATACCGGATTTCTAAAAGAAGTGGAGACATGCAAATCAAAGAATGGAAAAAATGTATGGACAGTCGCAAGGAGCTTCTTGGAAGCAAAAGGAAGCGAGGCGCAAGAATTGGAGACAGGATGATCTCCATTCTCAATAATGGAGAGTCAGGGTCTATATTGTTTTATGCTATTTTACCTTAAAGAGGGTATTTCGGTCCTACCTAATACTGATGATCATGTGCTAAGAACAATTAAGTAGGGTTGGTTCGATGACTGTGAGGATGATGATCGTGTGACTTGTTATTAATAACGAGTAGAAGTTGTATTGTGATGATTAGTAGGACTTGTTAGGATTAGTATTAATTTCGACAAACTCGCTACTCGCGGTCTCGAGACTTGTAATGTTCTATCTTTGTTCGGTCTTTTGATTTCGGAGACTAATATGATGAATTGTATTCGGAGACTAATCTTCTATTGTATTCGATGAATCTGCTGTTGCTGTGTGGTGCTGTTTATATTCTGTCCAATAATATATTTTGTAATCTGTGCAAATATCAGAAAAGAAAAAAATCCCTAATATACATACTAATGGCGCATCACCCAGACGTGCGCCATTAGTATGCCAAAGGATACTAATGGCGCATCGCCCACCAGTGCGCCATTAGTATGGCAAAGCACATGCCCACTGGGAGGCATACTAATGGCGCACCGGGGCCTATACTAATGGCGCACTGCCTGGTGCGCCATTAGAGTACCAGATACTAATGGCGCACCAGCGGTGCGCCATTAGTAAAAATTACTAGTGGCGTGATGCTAGTGGCGCACCAGTGGTGCGCCATTAGTAGGCAAAACTGGTGCGCCACTAGTAAGCCTTTTTCTAGTAGTGAAAAGACTAATATTTAGGAACGAAGGGAATAAAATGTAAGACATCCATGGTCCTCAGTTCAATATTTAAAATGAACATGAAACTGAAACATGAATATTAAGTCTAGTACTACAGTACATGCAAATGTTGTGTTTAGGCGGAGCTATGATTGTCGGGGGTCAACCCCACGACCTTAGATAAAATTGTGGAGCTCTGTTTAGGGTTGTTTAGATTATATTTGTCCCCACCCTCCCAACCACCGATTATTTGTGCACCCCCCACCCCTCCTCCCCGGGAGAATATCATGTGCCCCCATACCTTAGATGCTATATGCCGATACGAGTTGCTTGGAGCTTGTAGATCTGAGATATAGCAGCTCACATGATGTGTCTTAATATTTTTGAAGGAAACCTTGATGAGTTTGAGAATTGCACACAATTTGTACAAAAACTACTTAGATGCCCTTTGATCCCATATCCAACGACCTCGAAGCTCGTATCATCATAGCATCTAAGACGAAGGAGGACATCATATTCTCCTGTATGTAAGAATATCATGTGCTACCACACCTTAGATGCTTTGGTGATACAAGCTCTTCGGAGGCGTTGGATTTGTGACCCAACACCTCCTCGGTGGTTCGAATGGTTTTTTGCAGAAAAGCCCCAAAAGAGTTCGGCCACTGCTTACAAGCACAAAGACTGCTCAGATGCCATTGGATCTCAGATCAAATGACCTCCAAGCTCGTATCACCGTAGCATCCAAGCTGCGATAGCACCTTATGTTTTCTCGCACGGGAGAGTATGAGGTGCTCCCGCACCATAGATTCTATGGTGATACGAGTTCACTGAGATCTAACGGCCCACATTAGGAGGTTTGAATGTTTTTGCAATATACGACTGATAGAGTTTGGGAAATGCGCAGAAAGTACAAGTACTACGCATGTGCCATCTGATCTAGATGCTCATATCACCGTAGCGGGTAATTAAGCTACGGGGAGCACCTAATATGAGCACCGGGGAGCCGTTGGATCGAAGATGCAACGGCACACACGAGGCCTGAATGTTTTATTTGCAAAAAAAACCTTTTGAGAGTTTGGAAATTGCGCATAATTACAAAGACTACTCCCAAGCCATTGGATCTCACTTCCAACGGTGTAAAAACTCGTATCACCATAGTATCTAAGCTGCGGGGTGCATGTGATATTCTATGCCGCTGTCATTTTTGTTCGTAAACTTGCAAAATACGTGTAACTCGTGCCATTACTTGTCTCACCGCGCAAAGTGTTTGTTCAAAAAACCATCCTACACTGAAATATCGGAACAACACACGGGGGTCCCACTTGTCATTAATCAAATTTGGACCTAAAACTAACAAATCTGAAAGACGAGATTCGAACTGGCAACCTGGACTACAAAGTGTAAGTCGATAGCCTGAAAAAACGAACAGTTGTTGACTTTGTCCCATAACTTGATTTTATACAGTACTTGTGTTGAGTAGAGTAGAGGGAGTGCCTCGTCAACACGTGCATGACCGTTGTCTCACTTACTGGTGGGTCCCAGGTCTGCGATCTCAATCTCTCTTCTCTCCATCGTCTAACCTTTGCACGAGCACACACGAAGAGCGGCGCTAGCTTGCCGTGGTGTTATTACAACTAAAAAAAGCTTGGAAAATAGAAGAATCGCCTAGAACAAGAGACGTTGTGGCTGGTCGAGACGGAGCTAACCACATCTATCCTCCGTGCCACGTTTGCATGATGAAGCTGTGTGGCTAGTGGGGTGTTTTCGACCGACTGGCTGGGTCCCGAGGTCGAACCATAGGTACTACGTCTGATACAGTATATTTTTACACGCACATTTTTCCTCCGTGCCGAGATGTGGCACACCCTGCCGCACGGTTTCGGGGTCCTCCCGGGTGGTGCACGCATATATTCTTCCTGACGTGGACTGCCCTACCGTGCATTTTCTGGGTCCTCCTCGGTCGTAGCGCCAAAGCAAGTAAATGAGTCATCAAATCACGAACGACCACCTTTCCCGCCGAGTACATCAGTGAAGCACGGTGGCTAGCTAGTTGGGCTAGTTCGACCGATTAGCTAGGCCGCCGCCACATTTGTTTTTTCACCCCTTTTTTATCTACTTGCCGGCAGGTAAATTTAAATATCCACCGCGGCGTTGCTCTGGTGTTTGGGTGAGGCAGGATTTTTAATTTTTTGATTGACGGGAGCAGGCGCGGCAGGATTTTTAATTTTTGATTGACGGGAACAGGCGCGGCAGCAATTAGTCACGATGACTCCGCCTGTAAAAACCCACTGCTCCCTGATGTGAGAAGTCGTCGACTGGTGTTTTACTGTGGTGAAAACCAAAAGATTCCCCGCTCCCTCCGCCTTCCCATAGATTGCATTGCCTTTCAGCCATTTCGCCCCCTTTGCTTCCTCTCCCCATTGCTTCTACCTGGTGCCATGGCGGCGCAGCAGATCACGGAGTCCGAGGTGAGGCGCCTGACACAGGAGCTCCATGTCAAGGATGCGGAGCTCAGGGCCAAGGACGTGGAGCTCCGTGAGCTCAAGGAGGAGAGGAGTGCCATGCTCCTCCGTTATGTGCGGGAGTTCATCGAGCTTCAAAAGCGGCAGGCGTCCACCACAAAGATGCTCGAGGCGTCGGCGGAGTTGCTGCAGAAAGCGGGAGATACGATAGTCCGTCAGGGGAGCCGGCTGGAGCGCGAGCGGGCCAATCGTGACGAGGTCCAGGATCGCCTCAGCCACTTGGTGAACCAAGTTGCCACGCACGTGTTGCGGCTGCGCGATGCCTACCATCGTGCCAGCGTGACGATGTCGGCCGTCGGGCTAAACCCGTTCGACCACCCGGTCGACTTCAACGAGCTGCGGCTTCCTGACGTGGTCTCCTTCACCTATATCTCCGAGGAGCTGAGCCGTCTTCGCGCGATGGTGGGGCTGAGCTGGACAAGGAGGGGTTGCGGGCTGCCGTCGCCATTGCCGGGCGAATCCTTTCAGGGCTCCATCACCGGAATCCATTCGTGCCATTGGACGCCGTCTTTGATGAGCTGGCTTCCGTCGACCGGGAGCGGGCTCTGCGGGCGGTTGCACCCTGCATCACCAACGTCGTGCACCTCGAGAAGCAGAGGGACTTCGGTGGTGTTTAGGCGCCCTCTGCATGGGCATGTCCATGTCTTGGCGCAACATGACCGTTGGATCAAACTCAGACGGTGCAGATCAGTCACTGTAGCACAAAGCGTGTGGGTGTGTTTGGTTGCATTCTCATCTCAATATAGTTGTTTCCTCTTCGTGTACTTTTGTCAACCTACTAGTGTGGACTCATGCACCCTTCATGCACTCTACCAAACACCCAAAACTGGGTCGAGAAGGGAACTTTTGCTCCCATCCCGTGCACCCTTCATACACCCTGCCTAACACTATTCGTGCTTCATATGGTTCATGTTTCGTGGAGTACTCTAGCACCGTACTCTGCGTGCGCTGTGGACCTAGTTCTGTTAACATTGATCTCACTGTTCATTCTCGACCGGACAGTCGAAAAAGCGGTACTATGTTACATATAGGAGTAGTTGACATGCGCACAACATCATTTGTTATCCTCATATCTTACTACACTAGCAACAAGATTGTGTAGTACTGACGTATGAACCACTGCACATGCCTAGTAGTAGGAGCACTGTGTATGTTCAAGTGGCTGCCGTGTTTCGCACTCCTCCGTCGTAAGAGTGGCAACGCTTGCTACAATCATTTTTTTTCTTCAGAAAAACAGTGGACACGCTCTACCGTGCGGATCCTCCTCCAGCCATGCACTAAATTACTCACTTTCGCCGACGTGTGGGACAGCCAGCACCTGGGTCCACCAGCCATGCACTAAATTACTCCGTAGTAGAGTGACGGTAGACTACCCCGATCAAACCGCCGCAGTAATGCCCAATGAGCCGTCAAATCACAAAACCCCCTCCTTTCCAGCAGTAAGTTGGACGGACGAAGCAACCATCATTTCACTCTTCTCTCTCAGCTTCCTCTCTTGAAGAAAACCCCCACTCGCTTCGCTTCTCCCTCATCTCGTTCCTCCTTTCACTCTTCTCTCTCAGCTTCCTCTCTTAGATGGACGCCGGAGCACCGGCCGATGTGATGTCTATGGCTCTGGCCAAAACCGTCGAGGCTCATGGTACAAAGAAGCGCAAGCACCCCACCGAGACTACCGCAAACAATCTCAAAGCCATCGCCCTGTCCAAGCCCCCCTCTCCGGGATCCCTCATTAAGCAAGTCCAGGTAATGTCTCTTGTTGACGATCTTTTTCTCGATCTTGATCGTGTTTTTTCATCTAACACGCAGTACTAGTACTTGTAGTACAACTTTCTGGGTGATCTTGCATGTGATTTTAGTGTGCCAAATGACGGTTCTAAATTCCTCTTTTGACCAAAACATGCGAGAGGTTGACACTGATTTCTTATAGATTACTTTCAACTACTCCCTCTGTCCCAAATTTCTTGTGTTAGATTTGTCCAGATACGGATGTATCTAATACTAAAATGTGACTTGATACATCTGTATCTAGACAAATCTAAGACAAGAATTTTGGGACGGAGGGAGTACTTTATGAACATCAATGCTACCTTTTAAGAGGGTATATTTGCCTCAGTAACTTGTGTTATGGATATTGCATGTAATCCCTCTGCTCTCATGCCTTTGAAGACATGTTCTAGTGTCTTTGTTCACTCATTTCTGTGCATATATGTAGTCATATATGGAGTATAATATCGAAAATCATCTTATATTTCTGAACGGAGGTAGTACAAAATATGGTTTCTGTTTGAATTAGAACCAGGTCCGCGGTGGAGATGAAGTTCTCAAAGTCATGCCGTGTGAACTGGAAGACCTGATGATGAGTTCTACTGCTGAACTATCCAGCTGTTGTGTCCTTGTCACCACGTGTCCTGAACTAGTGTTTTCCTGTAGCATTGTTGTCAGGCGTGTTCTCGAGGCTGTACTTGACCACAACAATTTCCTGGTTGTGCCTTCGATTACGAAGGGTGTGGTTCTTGTAAAGCTTCCCAACAAATCTGATGCGGCCTGTCTTCATCATCATGTTTATGAGTGGAAAGACCACTCTGTTAGGTTCTCCAAGGTTGACAAGATGGTGATGGTGCATGTAGACATCTCACACGAAGTCCATGGCCTAGTCAGTTATGCGGGGTTCATCCCGTAGGTCGGTGGCAAGAAATAGTCTGCAGAGTTTAGTTAGTGCAACTTTGCTTGTCTGTAGTAAGTACTATTGTTCAGTACTTGATTTGTGTTTGTGAACCCTGTATTGTTTATTAGTACTGCCGCTTTTGGTGTGTGAACGGTGTATGTTAATGTCTGTCCACTCAATTCAGTCTGTATATTTTGAAGTATACAGATCATATTTTTTGTGAGGATGGTTTATCAATTATGGTTACACTCCAATATCTGTATGCATTGCAGGGTTTATTGCACCCACCAGGATTTCTAGTCCCATGGATGTTCGGCCCATACGATTTTTCACGACCTTTGGACTGTCCTACTTGTGGGAGTAGGCGGGGCCCCTGCATGCCACGCGTAGTTGGACGATCAATCTTCTGTTTAGTACTTCACCATAGTGATTTCCTGGTAAGGATTTCACTCGTGTCACATCAAGTAAATCTTATTGATTTACTGTCTAAATCTTATTGATTTAATGTCATGTTTTCTTTCTTTTCCTGCAATTTTACGATGCAGGTTTTGCCATGTGACATTCATCACAGAATAAACCGTTTGGTTTGCTCTACGATGGCTATTTTTGCAGCTTTCACTTCTTATGTCGTGTCAGTAACGAAGGCACTGTCCATCACTTATATTACTAGAAAAAATTGGATCAGTCTGTTGTCTGAGTACAAGCTGAATCCCTATGATGAACTGCAGTTTGGTTTAACAAAAACGCCACAATTAGTCCTTCTCGCGTTTAAAAGAAATGAAGAAAAAAGCTGGATCATGGTCACGGATCCTAGTCAAGTTAGAAAGCTGATCATAGCAGACCAGACACGATCGCCGCTGTCTCGCACAGATCGAGCACCGGCAGTTGCTCTAGCACTGACAGCGGCAGCAGCTCAGTCTGATCCAGCTGAGGATTGGGCACCGACCGCGTTAGCGGATCAATTTGATCTACCGGAGGATTGGGCATCGACACCGGCACCAGCTCTACAAGGAGCACCATCTCCGGCAGCAGCAGCAGCGGCTTCGGCACCTGCACCAACACTTGCACTTGCATCTGCTCTGGCCCGTGCAGTTGCACCGGCAACAGACTGGGCTGCAGTTCGCACTTCATATACCAAAGTCCTTACAAAAACCGACATGTCCACCTTCTTGGTAGGCATTGGCCGCCCAAGTGCTTCATTCTTTTTTCTTTCCATGTTTTTTCACATGATTCACTGTGTTGATCTAACTGTTTGGGTATGTCTTCTTGTTTGCAAACAGAGAATTCCTAGAGCAACGAGGGAGTCGTTCAACAATCCGGGCGACCGCGGCCAAGTTTCTCTTACCATGCGCAGCCTTGGTGTGAATGAACCTGCTCAATATACCGTAAGTACAAAGGATGGTCGCATGATGATTGATGCTAAAGGATGGTCAAGGTTCAAATCTAAATCATATCTTGCGGTAGGGGATGATGTCAAAATCGAACTTTCTCAGCAAGGAGAGCTGGTCCAAATCAACTTTGAAATTCTTCAGTAGCAGCAAGCAACTGCCGAACTGATCTATCCTCCGAGAGATTTTGATGCAATAATCTGGCATGGTGAAACAAGTGTCATGTGTGTATAAGTAGTACGACAGTATTATTTATCACATGGTATATCGTTGATAGAATTGCAACTCTGATTGCTGGTTATGAATTGTCGTTCGATTTCCTTCCAACAGCTGCCGTGCTTTATTCAATTTTGTGTATTCGCCTTGCGACAGCATCTAAAACCAGCGCCGTACCGATCGCTTGCAATATGAAAAGCGCTGAGGTAGAACACATGGGCCCCCAAACATGCAGGGTCGGCCTGCAGCCCAAAGTCCAGAACCTTGAGCCTATCTGAGTATTATATTCTCAGCTGAACCCCCATAATGCCCATGCGTTGCAGAGGGTGTATATTTCTCGGCAAGGTGAGCCTGTGATATAAAAGATTTGTATATTTCTTTACAGAGGGAGTATCTCTCTGTCAAAAAATATATTTATGTGTAACTAGTTACTCCTGTCTTTCTACTTCCTTTCGTTGATATGTGGGGCAACCGGCAACAGGGTCCACGTGCCATATGCACAAATTAGAGTGCACAACTTCACGGTAGACACACCCCGTTCGTAGCACCGCAGTAATGCCTAATGAGCCGTCAAATCACAGCCCCCCCTTTCCAGCTTTAGCAGTAAGCTAGACGGACGAAGCGGCAATATTTCACTGGGCCTGAATCCCCTTCTCCCTCGTCTGCTTGTTTAGAGAAAACCCCCTCTCGGCGATTGCATAGGGTTTTCTCATGGAGAACCAGGTACGAATTCTTCATCCATCCCCGATAAATCCAAGTCCCTTGGTCGCAGGTAATCCTAGGATGGTAGCCGCCGCCGTTGATGCATTTTTCTTCCTACTGAATCTAGTGTGTTTCATTTGCAGTGCCCAAAGTGCGAGTACCCTACAGGTTTCTGCGCCCTCGGCGAGATGCCACACTTGTTCCTTCTCATCCTAACACATCATTTTGAAACGTGCACAGTATGTTCCTAGAATCCTCTTTTCTATCCGGGAGGGTGGGGTTTTTTTAACATGTTGTGTTCTCATATTATTTTTCCTGCAATGTATTATTTGCTCTGCCAGAACACATGTACTCAAGATGCTCGGCCTTGCCATAACTGAATACACTAGTTTAATGGTCACAGTGAAGACAAGACATGGATATAAGTTCCGAGTTGGGTTCATGAACCAAGAAGATCGCTGCTTTTTTTATGGCCGAACTTGGATAAACTTTCTCAAGTGTTACGGACTGAAAGTTGGCGCACGAATGTTGATGGGAATAGCAGAACCTGGTCTCATCTTCACTGCGACCTTCCACCCCGACGTCGTTCCAATTGTTCATACATGTTAGTTTTGTATCTGGTTCTTGCTTGTTGCATCGATTACTCCTTAATCCACCTATTCTGTCTAACTAATCACAATTTAAGTTTAGAAGTAGCAACGAATCTCTCACGAAGATGCTACTTCTAACTAATATTTTCTTATAATTGGTGGCACGTGTAGGTTTTTTCAGAGTTAAGCAGTCTGCTCGTTTGTTACTCTGTAATAACTCGGCTGTTACTAATGGCACTAAAGTTGACTGGATCGACATCCACTAGTTCCTACACTTTATTGATCGTCTTGAGGTCCTTATGGGGCGTTTCAATGGTGGAAGGCCAAGTGGGATATGTGTGCCACTGCTGCACTCGCTGAACAGGTCCAACTGTGTCGAGAAACTTATGGTACGAGCTGTTTTCTGTTATATATGTTGTTCATAAACTATTGCTTATACACAGTTTTACTGTTGTGATCTTCTTGAAACAGGAACTGCCGAGTTCTATTGTTCCTATACAGATGCCTGACCATGGTCGGGTCAGACTTGCGCTTGGTCACAACATGATGTTTATGTCAACCTACTCAATTCCCCTTGGAGGTGAAAAGATACTTATTCATGGGTGGTCTCAAATAATGAAGGCCCGTCCATCTTGGAGAATAGGACAGAAGATTATGTTCATGCTTTTCGATGGCTCTAAAGCGAATATCCTGTTTATTGACCACGTTGCTTTCAGCTTTGGTTGTTAAGTGCCCCTGCTGGTTTCAGTTAAGGTTGTTAAGTACTCCTGCTGCTTTTACAGTCTGTCGTGTTTCTTCAGTCCTGTCTTCCTCCAGCCGCCAAAACCAAACCAGCACCGGCGGGGCCACCTGCTTTCGCCTCCCACGGCTGGCTGCGCCTCAGCGCACGCATCGCCGCCCCACCGTCTCCTAAATTGTTAACGCCGATGTCCTCCGCGCGCTTTGGTGCGCTCGCCGTGGCGCCGCCCTCTTGCGTTGTCAACATGGTCAACAAACAATAGGAATTGGCAGAAGTACGTGGTGAGGATGACAGTAGGGGCCCACCACGTCAACGTATGGAAAAATAAAATGCTTCCTCCTAGTGTTTTCCTGACATCTGGGACCCACGACATTGTGAGCGTATATAGTCAATAGACAAGAGAAAAGCACAAGATCGGCTGACACGTAGGACGTAGCTACTCGAGCAGTAATTTTTTTTGGTATTGTTGAGACGGAGCAGGGTTTGAACTGGGCTGTGGCCCGTCTAGCCCAGGCTTATATTTTATTTTCACCATGTGACCAGCCCAGCTATTTTTTTCCTTGTGAAAATGAGCCCAGTTTATTTTTTTTGAAGAATACCCAATCCAGGCCTACTTATTTTTCTACGCCCTGATGGGCTGCAACTCTTTCAAGACGCCTGCAAATCTTGAAAGTAATATGAAATGGGTTGTAAATATAAAAACAGATGACAAATTGGGAGTTACTTTATAATTTCTGAATTTTTTCACATTTTCAGATTCCTATTTCACTAGGCATTAACCTAATTTAAATATATCTTCAAAGTACTTTAAATCTGGCTCGACATTCGGTATTAAAAATAGTTTGGAACCCACAGAAATATGCAAAATTGGCCCTGGCCAACCAAAAAAACGACTGCAAAAAATTGCATAAGAAGTTGCCATGAGCTATATATAAATTATTAAAAAAAGAGGGAGTGGTCTGACTTGTGGGCCTGTTTAGTTGACGCGTATGCAACATTTTTTTAGTTATTATATACGTCAACAAACGATTCTAGCAGACGTAACCGTTGGATGTCAATCCAACGGCCGTCGTGTTTCTTCGATCTCTGATCTTCTTGCTCTAGCCGCCAAAGCAGCACCGGCGGGACCGCCTACTCCCCCCTCCCGTGGCCGGCTGTGCTGCCGCGCAGGCCTCCGCGCCCCCTACTACTCCCACCGCTGGCCAGGGCATCCCTCTACTCACCCACACCCCCTGTTATTCTGCGGCGACGGCAGCCTCACACCGCAGCCGAACTGGTGAACCCTCGTACTCCTCTCCGCGCGGGCTTCCACTGCCGCGTCTTCCCTGGATCCGCGTCGTCCCCTTCCTAGGCCTCGCCGTCGTCCACCGCTGTGCTGCTCTCGGCACGGCGTGGTCAATGTGTTCAACGACCGACTTCCATCAGAAGAGTACTATACGTGGAGAGGCTGACAGCTGGGTCCACGGCAGCCACAAGGAAGTGCCTCCTTATTACGTGGAAAATAATTATTCCTCCACCTGACAGCAGGGACCCACCGGACGGGCCACCAGTATTTCGCAAAAAAATATGTTTCCCCCTGACTGCTGGGACCCACAGGACGGGCCACCGTATTTCGCAAAAAAAAGTTCCCCCCGCTGTCAGCTCGGACCCACCGGAAGTGCCTCCTTATTACGCACAAAATGAATACCCCCCTGCTAGCTGGGACCCACCTTGGTGGGAGGCTGACTTGTGGGCCTACTAAGTTGACTGGGACGGAGGCCTTTGTCAACTTTAGTCAATATATGAACGATTCTAGCTCCAGTGACCGTACGATGTCCATCCAACAGTCGTAGTGCTTCTTCAACCTCTGGTCTTCTTGCTCGAGCCGCCCAAAGCAGCGCCGGTTGTGCCGCCCGCTCCTGCCGCACGTGGCCGGCTGTGATGCCGCGGAGGCCTCACCGCCCCTACTACTCCCACCGATGGCCAGGCCATCCCTCTACGCACCCACACCCCCTGTTATTCTGCGGCGATGGCAGCCTCACACCGCAGCCGAACGAGTGAACCCTCATACTCCTCTACGCGTGGGCATCCACTGCCGCGTCTTCCCCGGCTCCGCATCGTCCCCTTCCTAGGCCTCGCCGTCGTCCACCGCCCTGGTGCTCTTGGCGCGGCGTCGTCAACGTGGTCAAGGAATGGCTTCCATCGGATGTGGACTGTACGTGGAGAGGTTGACAGCTGGGTCCACGGCCGCAGCAAGGAAGTGCCTCCTTATTACGCGCAAAATAATTATTCCTCCACCTGACAGCGGGGACCCACCGGACGGGCCACCGTATTTCACGAAAAAAACGTTTCCCCCTGACTGCTGGGACCCACCAGCTACATCTTCGCACGCAAGGAAGTGCGTCTGAAAAAAACGATTCGCCCCCTGACTGCTAGGACCCACCAGCTACATCTTCGCACGCAAGGAAGTGCGTCCAGGCAAAAAAAACAAAACGATTCCACCCCTGACTGCTAGGACCTAGCAGCTACACCTTCGCATGCAAGGAAGTGCATCCGGGCAAAAAGAAAAAAAGATTCGCCCCCCTGACTGCTAGGACCCACCAGCTACATCTTCGCAGGCAAGGAAGTGCCTGACAGTCGGGACCCACCTGGTCGAAGCGTACGTAGCGTTGTCATTCTGGTCGCGAACGTGTACGTAAATATATACTGGTCGATGTAGAGGTGCGCACGTGTCGTAGTAGAGGCGCGTACGTGTCGTAGTAGAGGCGCGCACGTAGCATGTACACGTATGTACAGCGGCCAGGGTGCAAGAAAGAAAATACGGCCACGTACGTACATACGGGCAGGGTCTCGAACGCCTACTCGCGCATATGTACGGCCAGGGCTCGTGTACATGGCTGCGTCGGAACGGAGAAACAGCGTCGTCGTCGTGTTCATGGGGAGGCAACGAAATGTGTCGTGTTCATCGGGAGGCAACGGAACGCGTGGGAGCCAACCGGCTGGGTCGGAACGGAATGTGTGGTCATGTTCATCGGGAGGGCTTGGACGAAATAGGCGATGGAAACGAGGCCTGGCGTACCGCAAAACGGAGGAAACGGCCTTGTGTTCGACCGGCCACGTTCGAAATGGGATCCTGTTCATCGGGAGGGGTCTGGCGTACCGGAAAACGGAGGAAACGGACCTCCTACGGTCGAAACGGGGGTCCTGTTGATCGGGAGGGGTGTGGCGTACCGCAAAACGGAGGAAACGGACTTGTGTTGGAGCGCTACGGTCGAAACGGGGGTCCTGTTGATCGGGAGGGGTGTGGCGTACCGCAAAACGGGACTCCACGGGATACTGTTCATCTCCACCGTCGACCTCCTCCAGCCTCCACGGGCTACCGTCGACCTCCTCCAGCCTCCACGGGCTTCTATGATGATACCGGGTTTTGTCACAATTATCGTCATAGAAGTGTCATATGTATGACAAAAAAAATTCGTTCGGCCCAAAATGTCACGGATGTGTCTTTTTTTTGTAGTGAGATCTGTAATCGTATGGACCTGCTTAGTACCGTCCATCTGGCCGCATGCTAGGTGTCTTTGTACTGTCTACTTGTCTGCAACCGGCCGGCTCTTTTCAAGACACCCTGCTTGCTGATGCCCGATCCACGCAGGTGGCCCAGACACCGACTTGACGATCCTACGGAGGTTGCCGTGGTGCCCCTCTACATGCTACCACTACCCGTCAACCTGTCCTTCATGCGCGGCCACTACTGGGCGGGCATGAAGGCCAACTGGATCGTCCTCAACCACCAATCCGGTAGTCCGTGGCGTCTCGTGGATATCTACACCCAGCGAGAGATCACCCTTCCATCGTTGGATACCGCCGCCATCGAGCCTCGCGGCCCGCCGGACACTCCTGCCTACTACGCACGAGACGCGTCGAGCTTTTGGCTTGACCTCTGTTTGCTAATGGTTGTAATCTGCGAAGTGCCCACACCATCACAAGACTACATGGATTACAAGCTCATTGTCGTGTTCAACATGGGACTAGTCTATCTGGAATCCGGTCGCCATACATGGTTATGGCTCATCGTTGATCCTCTTCACCCAACATTTCTGTCTGATGCTATAGTGCACGATGGCATCGTTTATGCGGTCGACGCACAGATTGGCTGCCTATACTGGTGGAATCTATCGTCGTGTAATTGTTCTATCTCATCTCATCTTTACCTTAAGAATACGACTGCCTGTTCATTGTTACAAATTTAGAATATATAGTATGTCTATAACCACATCATTGCTATATGTTCCTCTCATTTCCTATAATTTTATGACCACACATGTTATTGTTAGAGTTGATATGAGAACAATTGGCATGTAATGATTGTTAGAATAGATATTATGAGTATAACCTCATGATTGCTATATCTTACTCTAATTTCCAGGATTTTTATAACAACGCATGTTATTGCTTAGAGTTGATATGATAACTGTAGTAAGTGCTATGGTAGAACCCTGTTTTCCTCTCATTGTTACATGATGTTTGAACCATGATATATTGCTAGAATATGAAAGCCATTGGCTTATTTATTTTTAACTTGGGGTATGATTATGACCACGGCATTGCAATTCTCTGTCTATGATATGTGTCACTGTTATAATAATCTTAATTCCACACATACTCTGAACATGATTGTTTATTTTTGTCCTTTTGGTCTCTAATTTGAATTGTTGCAGCAGACGCAAATGCACTGGCCTTCATGATTCCAGGACCTGGAATCATACCAGCGGATGGGTGGTGGTTTGTCGCTCATTCAGCTGATGGCGGTCATTTGATACTCATTTGCACGTATCAAATTGACCAAACCATTTCATCAAACCACATGCAGTACAATGCCTGGGGTGTTCGTGACATTGATGGCTATGGCTGCTTTGTGTTTGAGAAAGATCCCAGCTCCGTTGGACCAGGCGTATTCAACTGGAGGCGGGTTTACAGCCTCGGCAACCACTCCATGTTCCTCGGGCTCAATTATCCGATCATCCAACCAATCATCGATCATATCACCGGCGATGATTACTGTGCTATGCAACTTTCATTTGCCAGGGGGAACTGTGTTTACACATCATACCATGGGTTTCATGAATCACCATATCCAGAGATTCGTCGACACAGCTTGTTGCCAGATAATCTTCAGTGTGTGAAAGGCATCAAGCTTCCATGCGATGGATGGCTTTTGCAAACCCGACATGCGGCGATGTGGTTCATGCCAACAGCAAATATGCACAACTTGATTCGTACTGATATCTATACTGAGTCATGTATCCTGCTATTGTAGCATGACCCACTTTTGTTGGATATTATGTACTGTTGTTAGTTTGAAGCACTCCTCTGGTTTGAAGGATAGATACCTTTCTGGGATCAAGTGCATCCTAACTCACCTGCGTAGGATGTACTGATAATGATGATGGAGATGATGTGCAGAAGCCATATATATATATATATATATATATATATATATATATATATATATATATATCTATATATATCAATTAGGATTCAAATGTGTACTTGTTGGTGAAAGTGTTGTCCAATGGGAATTATATTTTATATTAGGGACAATTGCATTTTTACCCCTAGTTGGTTCCTACCCACGGGTTTTGCCCTTACTTTTCGAGCTTGCTCAGTTTTGCCCTTACTTTTTCCGTCGTGGTCCCTCGAATGCCCTTTGACCGTTTGACCAAAACTTTGAAAATTCATAACTAATTCATATGAACTCAGAAAAATGAAAATAAGATATAAAAATGTTCAGATAAACATTACCTTTATGTGCATATCATTTGCATTCAGGACAAAAGCACCCTTTAAACTACCTGAGGTAATTAATGTTATTAACATTATTAAAAATAAAAAGGTATAAACAATATTTTTTTTCATGAATAAAAATTACATGCAAATGTAGGTGATGTTTTCTGAACATCCAGATGTCTTATTTGCATTTTTCTGAGTTCGTATCATCTTGTTAAGAATGTTCTAACGACTTTGACCATTATTTGGAAACTTCATAACAAGTTGATACAAACTCAGAAAAATGCAAATAAGATATCAGGATGTTCGGAAAACGTCACCTACATTTGCATGTAATTTTTATTCATGAAAAATAATATTGTTTATACCTTTTATTTTTAATAATGTTAATAACATTAATTAGCTCAGGTAGTTTAAATTGTGCTTTTGTCCTGAATGCAAATGATATGCACATAAAGGTAATGCTTATCTGAACATTTTGATATCTTATTTGCATTTTTCTGAGTTCATATGAATTAGTTATGAATTTTCAAAGTTTTTCTCAAACGGTCAAAGGGCATTCGAGGGACCTCGACGGAAAAAGTAAGGGCAAAACTGAGCAAGCTCGAAAAGTAAGGGCAAAACCCGTGGGTAGGAACCAACTAGGGGTAAAAATGCAATTGTCCCTTTATATTACTCATGTAGCCTACAAAGTCTGTCGCACGGCCTTGTAACTTCTTACCTCATTTCTAAATTTGTATTAGTCCTCTATATCGTATATTGCGCTACTCGTACTACTACCTCCCTCCTAGTTTACTGGCCCCCTTCATAATTTGTGTCAAATTTTGACCATAAATTTCACTAACTAAATGTTAATGCATGTCACAAAAAATTATATCATTTTATTCGTATTTGAACATAGCTTCTAATGAAATAATTTTCAGTGACATGCATTGACATTTTGTTAGTTAAACCTATGGTTAAAATGTGACACTAAATACGACTAGTAAGTAGTACAGTAGCAGTACTAGTATAAGTCGGTCAAATTATTCATCATGTCCTCACATTGAATTGACGTGACAATGATACGTCTCCAACGTATCTATAATTTTTGATTGTTCCATGCTATTATATTATCTGTTTTGGATGTTTATGGGCTTTATTAAACACTTTTATATTATTTTTGGGACTAACCTATTAACCCAGAGCCCAGTGCCAGTTTCTGTTTTTTTCCCTTGTTTCAGTGTTTCGCAGAAAAGGAATATCAAACGGATTCCAAACGGAATGAATCCTTCGGAAAAGTTATTTTTGGAACGGAAGCAATCCAGGGGACTTGGAGTGCACGTCAGGGAATCAACGACGAGGGCACGAGGAAAGGGGCGCGCCCACCCCCAATGGGCGCGCCCTCAACCCTCATGGTCCCCTCGTGGCTCCCCTGACGTATTTCTTCCTCCTATATATACCAATATACCCTAAAACCATCAGGGAACAAGATAGATCGGGATTTCCGCTGCCGCAAACCTCTGTAGCCACCAAAAACCAATCGGGACCCGGTTCCGGCACCCTGCCGGAAGGGGGATCCCTCGCCGGTGGCCATCTTCATCATCCCGGCGCTCTCCATGACGAGGAGGGAGTAGTTCACCCTCGGGGCTGAGGGTATGTACCAGTAGCTATGTGTTTGATCTCTCTCTCTCGTGTTCTTGATTTGGCATGATCTTGATGTATCGCGAGCTTTGCTATTATAGTTGGATCTTATGATGTTTCTCCCCCTCTACTCTCTTTTAATGGATTGAGTTTTCCCTTTGAAGTTATCTTATCGGATTGAGTCTTTAATGATTTGAGAACACTTGATGTATGTCTTGCATGGGATAACCGTGGTGACAATGGGTTATTCTATTGATTCACTTGATGTATGTTTTGGTGATCAACTTGCGGGTTCCGCCCATGAACCTATGCATAGGGGTTGGCACATGTTTTCGTCTTGACTCTCCGGTAGAAACTTTGGGGCACTCTTTGAGGTTCTATGTGTTGGTTGAATAGATGAATCTGAGATTGTGTGATGCATATCGTATAATCATACCCACGGATACTTGAGGTGACATTGGAGTATCTAGGTGACATTAGGGTTTTGGTTGATGTGTGTCTTAAGGTGTTATTTTACTACGGACTCTAGGGCTGTTTGTGACACTTATAGGAATAGCCCAATGGATTGATCGGAAAGAATAACTTTGAGGTGGTTTCGTACCCTACCATAATCTCTTCGTTTGTTCTCCGCTATTAGTGACTTTGGAGTGACTCTTTGTTGCATGTTGAGGGATAGTTATATGATCCAGTTATGTTATTATTGTTGAGAGAACTTGCACTAGTGAAATTATGAACCCTAGGCCTTGTTTCCTATCATTGCAATACCGTTTGTGCTCACTTTTATCATTAGTTACCTTGCTGTTTTTATATTTTCAGATTACAAAAACCTATATCTACCATCCATATTGCACTTGTATCACCATCTCTTCGCCGAACTAGTGCACCTATACAATTTACCATTGTATTGGGTGTGTTGGGGACACAAGAGACTCTTTGTTATTTGGTTGCAGGGTTGTTTGAGAGAGACCATCTTCATCCTACGCCTCACACGGATTGATAAACCTTAGGTCATCCACTTGAGGGAAATTTGCTACTGTCCTACAAACCTCTGCACTTGGAGGCCCAACAACGTCTACAAGAAGAAGGTTGCGTAGTAGACATCAGACAACACGCTGCGCGTGAGGTGACACAAGAATCCCGGCGGCGTGTTTGGGTATTGTGGACTGCAGATGTGGAGTACTACCACTTATCTGTCGAAATCATTCATCATTCACTTAAAACAGTCGACTTGATCATACATTGAGTACCATATAACTAGAATTAACTAATGCAACTCCAAGAAGGATTGGTCAAGTTTGATCCCATGGATCAGGAGTTGATCGAGCACCTTGAGGCCAAAGTGAGTGCTGACAGTGCGAGATCTCACCCTCTCATCGATTAGTTCATACCAACCATCGACATCGAGCACGGCATATGCTACACCCATCCTGAGAAACTTCCAGGTAAGACACAGATCGGCCGTCTACTTGCACAAACATATTCCTTTGTTTATAGCTCTATTTTTCTTTTTAGATGCAGACCTAGTGAAGCAATTACAATTTGACAGTTAATAAAAAGTGAAACAAGTAACTGCAACATGCCAAAGATGTTATGAAAATGCCAACTACGTACACTAAAACAAGTATTCGACAATACTGCAGGTATCACACTGAGTGGCCTAAGAAAGCATTTCTTCCGGCGCAATTCTAGGGCGTTCAAAAGGGGTACGTGAACGCGTCGCAAGATACAGTCACAGTGCGGCATGCACGCCATTCGGTCGACGTGGATATAAAGCTGAATCATTTATTTCGAAACAAATTTTTAGGCACCTGATTTTTATTTGATGGTTAGTATAAGCACCTGCCGTTCGAATTCCCAGTTCTCCAAATTTTTTGAAACAAGTGCATGCACTTATTATCACGATGAAAAAATAATATACCTGCTGCATCCCAGTTATCAGTCTGTACTTGCAGAATTCTCTCGTTTATTGAGCACGTATATTGTTTTTTCAGGTCGAGCAAGTTTCAACTGGGCTGTAGACTGCCCAGGCTTGGTTTTGTTTTTAACAGGCCTAGCCCATGACGACAACGGGGCACAAATCTACTGGCCTCTGGCCCACCAGCGTTAGTTATATTTTGTCTTACAACATCCGCAGGCAGTTTTTTTACTGAATCAAACACACAGCCCAGTTCTATTTTCCTCTTGAAACGCCATGTCCTCCTTCCGTTTTCTAATCTATACCTATAGTTTTACTAGGTCATATACACGTATCATTATATTGAAAATACATAGAGTTCCCTTTTCATATTTACATTCTTATTTTTTTTGTTTTCCCTCCCATCGCTGATTTTTTTACCACTGGTTTTCCCTTAAACCAACTCAATTGTCCCACGTCTTGTTTGCTTACAAAAACAAAACAATTTTTTTTGGAAAATCAATAAGTTATTAAAAAAATGTTTATCATTTCGGGATTACAATAGTTCGGACTCCACCGAAATATGCAAAATAAGGTTGAACTTTTTGACTGTGGTCCTGGGCAGAAAATGGGCTGTAATAAGTTACTTAAGAATTAGCAAATGGGCTGGAAATTATTAAAAAATAATAAATGGGCTCTATATTGTCTGCCACAGATTTGGAGGCTGACTTGTGGGCTTACTAAGTTCATGCGTACACAAGGTTTCTCAAAAAAAAGAAACTTAGTCAACAATCGACTCTACCAGCGTCAGACCGTTAGATGTCAATCTAACGGCAATTGTGCTTCTTCAGTCTCTGATCTTCCTGCTCCAGCCGCCCAAACCAGCGCCGGCAGAACCGCCTGCTCCTGCCTCCCGTGATCGGCTGTGCTGCCGGGCAGGCCTCACGGCCCCACCATACTCGCATCCCTGGCCTAGCTATCCCTCTACTCCCCACACCTCCTGTTATTTTCGGGTGACGGCAACCGAACCAGTCAACCCTCGTACTCCCCACCGCGTGGGCAGCCACTGCCGTGTCTTCCCCAGCTCTATGTCGTTCCCTTCGTAGGCCTCGCCGTCATCCACCGTCCTGGTGCTCTCGGCGCGGCGTGGTCAACGAATGACATCCATCGGAAGTGGACTGTACGTGGAGAGGCTGACAACTGGGTCCATGGCCGCACACAAGGAAATGCCTCCTTATTACGTGCAAAATAATGATTCCTCCACCTGACATCTGGGACCAACCAAAAGGGCCTCTGTATTTCGCGAAAAAAAACTTTCCAGCCACTGACAGCTCAGACCCACCAGCTATATCTTCGCACGCAAGGAAGTTCTTCCTTATTACGCACAAAAAATGAATGCTCCCCCTGCTAGCTAGGACCCAGCATAATGGGAGGCTGACTTGTGGGCCTACTAAGTTGACGGGGACAGAGGGCTTTGTCAACTTAGTCAATATGAACGATTCTAGCTCCAGTGACCGTACGGTGTCCATTCAACAACCGTAGTGCTTCTTTAACCTCTGGTCTTCTTGCTCTAGCTCCAGTTCATCGGGAGCCAACCGGCTTGGACAGAACAGCCGATGGAAACAAGGCCTGGCGTACTGCAGAACGAAGGAAACGGCCTTGTGTTCGACCGGCCACAGTCGAAACAGGATCCTGTTCATCGGGAGGGGTCTGGCATACCGCAAAACGGAGGAAACGGACCTCCTACGGTGGAAACGGGGTCCTGTTGATCGGGAGGGGTGTGGCGTACCGCAAAACGGAGGAAACAGACTTGTGTTGGAGCGCTACGGTCGAAACGGGGGTCCTATTCATCGGGAGGGGTCTGGCGTACCGCAAAACGGGACTCCACGGGATACTGTTCATCTCCACCGTCGACCTCCTTCAACCTCCACGGGCTACTGTTCATCCACCGTCGACCTCCTCCAGTCTCTACCTGCGACTGTTCATCCACGGGCTCCTGTTCATCCAGCCTCCACCGCACGCTCCTCCACCGGCTACTGTTCAACCAGCCCTCTCCACGGGGTCCTGTTCAACCACCCTCCACGGGCTACTGTTCATCCAGCCCTCCACCGGCTACTGTTCAACCAGCCCTCCACCGGCTACTGTTCAACCAGCCCTCCACCGGCTACTATTCAACCAGCCCTCCACGGGGTCCTGTTTATCCACCGGCTCGATCGATCGGGGGTACTGTTCATCCAGCGGCAACGGCCTCTACTACCACGGGGTCCTGTTCATCCAACCCCCACCGGGAACTGTTCATCCAAACCCCCTCAACAACGCTCACTGTTCATCAAGGAAAGGAGGCAGCAGTGTTTGATCGGCTTCAGTTAGCAGCAGTAGCGAAGGAATCACTCGGGTTCAGTTAACAGCAAGGGATCGATCACTCGGGTTCAGTAACGTAGCTAGTGCAATCGCTGGGGTTCAGTTAGGGCCCAACGCCTCGCAAGGGTTCAGTTAGAGCCCAACGCCTCGCACACACGCACGTACGTACGAGAGAAACGCGCATCGCTCGGCCCCGACCACCCACCGTAACCGGGAACTCCCCCGATATTTTTCTCGCCCTCGCTTCTACCACGGTTTTTTCTGTCATGGACGGCCCAAAGAATGTCATGCAGCTGTGTCTCCGGCCCGCCCAGGACGAAAAGCCCATTTTCTGTCATGATTTTTTGTCATAGAAGTAGGACCCCGCCACATCTATGATGATACCTGGTTTTGTCACAATTATCGTCATAGAAGTGTCATAAGTATGACAGGAAAAAAATTCGTTCGGCCCAAAATGTCACGGATGTGTCTTTTTTTGTAGTGAGGTGTATCCTGCGCTTCCATGGCATACCAGGCCCACTGTTAGTGACTGGAGCACCATATTTTGTGAAAATGCCCCTATATTAGTGTCAAATTCTGGTAAAAAAGGGAAACGGTTGTAATTACCTGACATATCGCAGCTCTCATGTCTGCCACCTTTCCAGCACGCCGCGTGTCCCATGGGCCACCATCACTAGTTTTGCAACAGGCCCATTGTTGCACTTTTACCACTGCAACAACTGATTTGTTGCAGATTGAAGTAAGACGAAGACGAGGAGGTGCCAGATCCCCGCAGCCGAACGCCAGACGTGTATCACCCGACGCTTCGGCGCCAGCGTCGGCAACCGCCCACCTTGTCGAAGTGTAGGATGGCGTCAAGATTGCAGCCAGGGTTGGGTGTGGTGGCCACCTTTGCCACCTGCCTCTATCACGACCATCGACCGCGCGCAGTGCGCCCAACTCACCGGAGAGAAAGATGGCTGCGAAGCGACCTGGTCGGAGGTGCATCACTTGCCGGAGGTTGTGCCCTGGCAGCGACGGGCGATGATGTCTGAAAAAGGGGCACTACTTACCATGGTATCCAAGTAGGATTCTAAGTAATGTAGTAGCTTCCTTGATGCCAGAAACACACCGTAGACTAGTTTCTGCTAATGTGGATATATTAGTCTGGACTCGAAGAGAAACTCAGTTTCGTAGTAAATGATGACCACCAGGACAATGTGCTCAGTCACACGGTTGGTGGATGATGATGTAAAGGAGCAGGGGCTCCCTCTCGGCCCGGTCAAAAAGGATTGATGGCGTGACGAGCAAGCGCCCGAGGTCATCAAAGGCCAATTGCGCCACATCAGTCCATTCGAAAGAATCAGACTTCTTGAGGAGCTATTAGAGTGGCAGGCCTTTCTTGCCAAGCCTAGAGATGAACCGACTAAGGGCATCTCCAACAGGAACCCGCAAATTTCCTCCTGCATCCGTCCGCGGACACAGATGCGGGAGGCCGCCATCCAATGCTATCCAGATACATTTCAACCCGCATTTTAAGTAACCGGACGAAATTCTTGCAACTGGCTGATATTCATCAAAGTTTGGATAAAAAATAGCATAAATCGTCCATACATACCATGCAAATAAGTCTAGTACAAGAATGTCTCTAATTCGACTAGATTAATCAGATGTCCAACATGTTTTTCATCAATAGATCAGTTCATCCCACACATACTCCCTCTTCAGCTTCATCCAACAGTGTGTTACGTACATCCCCCTGTCATGTGGTATATCACGGCAGCGCGTGCGGGCTACATAATATGTATACCAACATTGAGTGAATGAATAATTTGAACAAGTTGAGCAAAAGGAAGAAAAACTTACGATCTCCTCCTCTATCGCGTGCAATGGCCACCTTGCCTCTTGCTGAGCAACCACTTGATAAAAATTGGTGACGTTGGTCTAGATGGTGTACAAACAATACGACAATGACCTCACGTTGCGTTGTTGAATGATGTACATGCCATAGGGTGCAATGTGCTTTTGTGCGTGAAATGATTCACACACCTGCTGCCAGAAGGTCCCCCTCTGCTTCTGCTTACGAAATTTACGGATACGGCCAACCACGCATCGCACAACAACTCATCATCCATGGTAGAGTAACTCACCATCCTTCATACTCTAAAAACAACCTAGCGTTTGAAAATAAACTCAATGGCATTTGACCGAACACCTCTCGGGTGTGATGTCTGCCATGGAGGTCATCGACACGCGGGGGGGGGGTGGGGGGAGGGGGGAGTATACCTGGGTACAAACGGCTCCAAGGTGGACAACGTTGTCGTAAAGGCGAGCGGGTGCGTCAGCGCTGGTTGCGGACGTCTGGCAATGCCTCTGTGGTGGCCGGAGACTTACAATGGTGGCGGAGAGGTGGAGGGTGCGAATGCAAAGCAGGGGGGAGGTGCGTAGTGGAAGGAAATTGGACCGGGAGGGGATTGGGTGGGCATGGGGTGTTAGAGTCCTGCGTGGCTGTTGTCCGGACTCCCGCACCCCCGACTTTTTCTCCAATTTGCGGAAGAAAACGCATCTGGACCGCGCTGCGGACCGATACATGCCCGCGTTGGATGGCTTCCGCGGTCCGGACATATGCGAGCGGTTTTTGGGTCACCGTTGGAGATGCCCTAAGGGCAGCAATGCACCCGATGAATCACTACACATACTTCAGAGGATCGCTTCGGTCTTCTCTGGGTGGCCTCGATATCGCGTCCAGAAAATGACGAAACCAAGGAGCTTCTGTAGGTAATTTGATGACACATTTCTCTTGGTCAAGCTTCAAGTTGATCTACCTTAGGTCTGTGAAGGTTTCCGCCAGATCTGCCCGAAGATCATCCCTGCACTTGGACTTTACCACGATGTCGTTGACATAGGTGTGGAAGTTTCTACTGACCCGGTAGTGTCAAAATTTCCGAATACACCACTGGTAAGTCGCACCAACATTTCCTAGATCAAATGCATGAAAATGTAGGAGAAAGTTTCATAGGGGATGACGAAGGAAGTCTATATCATCTGACTACCTCATTTTTATCTGATGATAGACTGAATATGCGCCCAAAATACGCAAACGCTGACAACCGTCCATGGAATCGATTACTTGGTCTATACTTACGTGGCAGAGAGAATGGATCTGGGGGCATGCCATGTTCAGGGGTTGGTAGTCAACACACATGCGCCAAATGTGATTCTTCTTGGGATACAGAGCGACTAAGGAGGCCAGGGATTGAGAGAACGATCAAGAGAGAAGAGGAATAGAGGATTGCTAGGGAGAAGATCACTTGGTCGATACGTACGTGGCAGAGAGAATGGATCTTGGGGCATGCCTTGTTCAGGGGTTGGTAGTCAACACACATGCGTCAAATGTGGTTCTTCTTGGGATACAGAGCGACTAAGGAGGCCAGGGATTGAGAGAACGATCAAGAGAGAAGAGGAATAGAGGATTGCTAGGGAGAAACAACCAGTGGCAGAGGCATGGGTTGGCCAGCATGGGCCAGGACCCTCCCCAACATGATGAGTTTGCTTGTATATACACAAAAGGAAGGGATCATAACAGAGGAGGGAGAGTAGCGGTGGAGCTCGGAGATGGAAGAATGATCAAATTGGGAGAGGGAGGGGATCAACGGGGAGGGAAGAGTCAGCATCATGCTGGTCGCCGTACTATCGCCGAAAGTCACCTCAAACACGGTATTTGGATACGTACGCTCGCTATTCTAGCTGGGCAATTAGTTGGTCCTTAACTTTTTCGTGAAAAAGGCTGGACCTTAAGTTGAGTTGGTGCTAACGAAATGAATATATTGTGGATTTTTTTTTCATAGCATCTATGACCGTGGGTTTTTTTTTAGGACTAAGACGCTGCTTTATATTCAATCAAAGTTTGGAGTGGCATACATAAAAAGTCTGGGGGATTTAAAAGCACGTGACTTTTTTTTCTTTCAAAGAAACGACACACAACCTAACATGACTTAATGGGCTGGTATCTCTGTGCCGGCTGGATAGCCCTTCCGCACGCAACCGCCTCTGCCTCAACCCTCAAGCCTAGAAATTTCCCGGTCCGCCTCGAGCACCCGGTCCCAATAGGAGGCTCCCAACGGTAATATCTCCGCGCCGCGTTGCCGACCGACCGACCAACCGACCCCTCCTGTCCTGCCCACCCGGCCCGGATCCAGCCCCAACCCACCAGCAGCAGCTCCACTTCCCTCCGGTTTCCGCCGCCCGCGGAAGCCGTCTCCGGCGACACCGCCTCTTCCCCGGCGGCCCGCCCACGGCCAGGCGCGCCCTGTCCTCCCTCCCCGCGCTCTGGCCGTGGCCGGTCTGCTCCTCCTCCCTTCGCCCGGGGCCCCGGGGCCCTGCCTCCCGCCTCGGCCTCGCCTCGCCGCGTCTGGTTTGGCATTTGCTCGTCCTCGATTCGCCGTCCGTTTAGGTTTAGAGTCGCGCCTGATTTGGTTTTGCTCGCCCTCGCCGTCGTCTGCTCAGAAACCGCGGCTGGTTCTTGATTTTGCTCGTCCTCACCGTCGCTCGTTTGGAGTCGCCATCCGGTTCGATTTTGCTCTTCCTCGCCGTCGCCCGTTTGCAATTGCGCCTGGTTCGATTTTGCTCTTCCTCGCCGTCGTCCGCTTAGAGTCTCGTCCGGTTCGATTTTGCTCGTCCTCGCCGTCGCACGTGTGGAGTCGCGTCCGGTTCGATCTTGCTCGTTCTCGCCGTCGTCCGTTTAGAGTCTCGCCTGGTTCGATTTCGCTCGACCTCGCTGTTGTCCCGATGCGCTCGCGTGATCTTGGCCCGTCTCGCCTCGTTTGCGAACTAGCAATCTTGTCTGCGTGCGCTTCTGTTATCCGAACTAGCTAGCAATCCTGGGTTTCGTGTTCGCGTCGGTTGCAGGAACGAACGGGTCTGGTTTTGAAATTGGATTACGGCCGGAGACGGGGAGCGACGTTCGTTTATCGTGCTAGTTTAGACCGGTTGCTCTGTTCCGTCACCTGCGTTGCTCTTGGTGATTTTCAGAACTCAAACGCATGCTCTCTTGTTGGCCCACTGTCAATTTTTGGCCCTCTGTCAGTTCTTGAGTTGCAGGATCCGTTAATTCTTGAGTTCTTGTTGTACCGGCTAGGCGTGCGTGCTCTAATCCTAGGTGCAGAGACGCTTGTTCTGATGGTGTATACTGTATATGTTCTTTCCAATTTGTTTCTTGTTATCATGCTTTGCTTGTGTGTTCCGAGCAGAAAAGTTTTACAAGAGTGCAAACCATGTGGCCTGCTGCTTGACTATATAATTGAACACCTGTTGCTGCTACTGTTGGACAAAGGTTCATTCTTTTCTCCCTGATGTTGCTATTTCCATTGAAGTACTCATAGGAGTTCTAGATGAGCTGATGCTAGTTAGTTCCCCTTAGACTACATTCTAGATTCCACAGCATAACTCCAGAATTTTGTTATTGCACACCTGGGCATATATATATTTCTGTTGTGAGCATAACTCTAGAATTTATTTATCCATGAAAGCACGTCCATCACATGTTTTTTTAAATGATGCTAAATTATTGTAGACCGAATTTGACATGGGAGGAGTCCGTTAAGAGAGACCTGAAGGATTGGAGTATCACCAAAGAGCTAGCTATGGACAGGGGTGCGTGGAAGCTTGCTATCCATGTGCCAGAGCCATGAGTTGGTTGCGAGATCTTATGAGTTTCACCTCTAGCCTACCCCAACTTGTTTGGGACTAAAGGCTTTGTTGTTGTTGTTGTTGTTGTTGTTGTTGTTGTTGCTAAATTCTGTCATGTCCCTTTCCTTTGGATAACATGGACATGTGCTGCTTGTTTTCTTGTGATAATGCTGATCCAATTGACTAGCCCAACTCTTATGCTCTGACATTTGTTAATTCCCTGTTAGTTTGCCTGAAAATTTATTGTTTGTCATGTTTAATTTTGTGGCATCAACTCGGTATTGTGATTAATGACCTAGTATTTTTTTAGTGTAGACAGTTGACTTCTTTTTTCTAATTTTTAGTGATATGCGTGTTTTGTTATGTCTTATGTGGATATCATATTCTTTTTTTGTATTACTAATGTCCAGTCAATGGAAAATGCTTTTCTTGCTTTGCCTAGACTTTGTGACAGTTAACTTATAGTGTGCGGTCATTGATCATTGAGCTTCTGACACCCTATTCCATAAAATTTTGTAGTAATGTTTGCTGGATCATTGAGTAGTTAATATTGATTCTAAGTTTGGTGGATCATTCAACTTCTGCGTGCACTTCGGTTATCTGAGAGACACTCACGATCCTGTGTTTCGTGTTCGTGGCGGTGCGATGAACGATTACATTTCGTGTTTCTGTGTTTCATGTTCGCCATTAGGTTTTGAATTTGGATTACGGAGATGGAGAGAGGCCAAAGCATGGTCAGTTTATCGTGTTCATTCAGATCGGTTTCTCGGTTCCGTCGCTGCATTGTTCGTCGGCGATTTCCAGACCTCAAACGCATGTGCCCTTGTGATACTCTGGTTTGGCTCGCTGGTCGTTATGGTTGTTCGTTACGGTTGTTCTTATGTTCTTGAATTACCCTTCTTATAAGCAGAGATGGGGTGATTCACTATGGTCGTTCTGATGGTTGCTTGTTTAGTGTTCTTTCCAATTGGGTTCTTCTTGCCATGCTTTGCTTATGTTCCCAATGTCTGTCTTTCCATATATGGGGATGCATCCTGGGTGCAAACCGTGTAGGCGTGTGTTTTATACTAGCTATGGTGTGTTTTATACTATCTGATGAGGAAGGTGGAAATATTGATATCACTTCTGTGTTAGTATACTTGATATGGTGTGTTTTATTCAAGTTATTAACCATGTCTTTTACAAATTTTCCTTGAGATACATGTTTATATGGCAGGAGTGATTGTCTTGACGACTAATCATTTATGCTAACTTGGTATTGGTAGTGCCTGATCATAGGTAACAGACCAGTACTTGTTTAGTGCAGACAACTGACTATTCTTTTTTCTGAACTTTTTTGTGATATGTGTGTTATGTGGATATCATATTCTAATGCTTTTCTAAGTATTTAAGGTACAGACTTGCGGATCTGGACATGTCACATTTGCTCTTTATTGTGTTGCTAAGGACACTTAACGGCTTGGCTGGGCCACTGCACGGCCTGGCTAATCAGGTACACTTGATTTTATGTGTAGTTGATGTTCTCTGCCACATCATGCTCAACTTGTACTTGCCAAATGGATCTCCTGGAACAAATTGTTCGTAATAAATGAACAAATTGCAGAACTTGTGGCTGTGCTATTTACCCACTTGCTTTTGCACATGATGTTAAGAAGAAGAAAAGCATACACCCTGTTATTTTAAAATGCTGCGTTTACTGTTTTGATGTGCATAAACTGAGAATAGTCACCACTAGTTGGAGGCACGTGCTTTGCACGTGTGCGTTCTTAACTAAAAATTTCATACAAGCAGGAAAATTTTATATATAAACAAAGCACTTTTTATATGGAGTTTTAGCTTCGCAGCCTCTTGCCAATTTACATTGTTCATGAACAAATTTGATTTTCTTATATTTCGAGAACATGTAAAGAGTAATTTTGGTTAACACTTACAAATGTAAAGTTTCCCGCGAAAAAGGCAAACTTGCAATTAATATTCTCAAAACGGTAAGTTACATCATGGGATTAACTTTTATTCAAAAAATAATCAGATTCAGAAACTGAACACATGGTCTATCTGTGGATTAGATTAGAATTAGTAATCTATCTATGGATGGGGCATGTCCCAGGCGCATCAGATTAGAATTGTAATCTATCTATGGATGGGGCATGTCCCTCCTTTGCTGAGTTGGCTTGTGATGGTTTTGTAATTGATTCCGTATGAGTAAAGCAAAATGGTCTGTGGCTCTGTGCTCCCGTCTGTTGACCGGATGTTTCTGTTGTATGTTAAAACTAAAAAATGTCTCTATATTTCATATACATGTGAAGCCCAATGCATCTGTATCATAAAGAATGATATGTGCTCACTTATGTTGCTGGATTTCTGCTATATGCAATTACTGAAAAAGGAATGGTACATCTATAAGATTTAAGTATTGTATATGCTACAATAATAGCCCTGCAAATACATTAGACCCTCATCATCCACATCATCGTACTCAATGGTGTCTTCACTATTTGCTAGGTATTCTGTTGACAAGTTATCTATAGTTGTAAATAGATGAAATACTTGTATGTGCAACAAATTAAATCATTGTAATTATGACTAAAATTATCATGAATGGCAGGAAAAGAATCTTGGGGCACATAAATGATATCTTCATGCAAATTGTTGGTCTCTCTACCACGATCCTGTGCAGTACTTTCTTTTCCTGACCTATGTCTTTTATTATGGCCACAAATCACTTGTACGTATGTTTCTTCCTGATCATGCGAGAGTTGTGAGTGCATGTTGGGGCAATGATGTCGCTTATGCACCTACGTTTTTCAGTTCATATTTTGCAGCTTGATCTTCTGAGGATATTGATGATAAATATATGCCAGGTGAACTGATGGTGAATTGAGTTCCAGATTTTGGATGACTTGTGCCAGAACCACCACTATCCGCCACTGTTTTGAAGGAAAAAGTGTCAACGACGCTGTGATGAAAAAAAAATTATAGTAGATATTTGTTAATTCATTTTGTATCACAACCTTGTTTTCCTTTTGATGAAGACTCTAGTTGAGAAAATACTGAATCGTGCTTTTCATAGTTTGAACTGGACACGACTTCCTTTCCTGTAATGTAGGTTCAACCTTATCCCATCAAAAAAATTATACATCATATATAAGGAGGTAAACAAACATTCAACGGTCATTGATAATATGAGAAATGAATTTGCTTTATTTATAAAGCAGGCGAAAGCCTTTTTCGGTAATATGAGAAATGAATATTTCATCGATTAGAAAAGTTACATGTCATGCACATGTTCTTATTAGCCCTTGTATTTTTCTGCTGTGGTGCTGGTTGTGTATTGCTACAAATTGCACTGCACTCACGCCTTATCCTTTTGTACTCACGATTCCTTTGCAAATAGCCTTTCCTCTGGGAAGAACTCATTTGCGTAGAATTTTTGTTTTCACCTAAGGGATCATTCTGCTCTCCAATGACAACTACTATTTCCCCACCAAAGAAAACAAACAAAAAACACATAGTATATCAAGGCAACGGATCGATAAGGATAATAATTATATATCAAGATAATAAAGAAACATACAGCGGCTCCCTTTTGGTGAAGTCACGTCTAGTGAACATTTGTAATATCTCTAAATGGAACTCGGCCTTCTATCTTGTCGATTTTACTTGATTTTTATAAGCCAGGTGGTTTCAACCCCAACCTACGGTATAAGCATTAGACCATTTTTAGGTTGCCAAATCCAAGAAAAATAATTATAGCATATACAAATTTGCAAATAGCTAAGAGACACGAATAGAATGAACATGCGCTTTATCTTCAGATAGCATTGACTTTAATAATGTACTGTAACTGTTTGGACAAAAACACAAACACCTTGTGTGCAGAAAAAGTAGAAAAGGTCAGCAAGCCACAATCAGACCAGTGGAAGAAGAATCACCTGATATAAAACTAAAATCAGACCTTGCGTGCAAGAAAAGTAGAAAAAAAACAGCAAGAAGAATCACTTGTACAACATTCTCATACAAAAGAATCATCACAAAATCCCAAAAGGAACAGAAGTATCAGCAACCTCACAGTCACCTCTGGTTAGTGGCACTATGGTCAGCTGGCCGTAGATGGATATCCAGCTCCTATGAGCCTGGACTGACCAGGCGTAAACAAAATTTGAAGCAAATCAGAGACTGCAAGGAGACGGGGGTGCAGTTGCAATCTGGATGTGGGAGGTGATTCGGAGGTGCCAGGGGTGTGGACGGGGGGATGTACCGATGGAGGTGCTGGGGGCTATAGAAATTGGATACAAAACATTCCGGGGAGAGATTAGCGTGAGATGAGAAGTGGAGGTTGGCGGGGAATTGATTTGCTTGGAGCCAGGAGGCTACTGTGGGTTGTGGAGTTCTCTCGAAGGGGCTACTGGTTTTCACCTTTGGCGGGAATGTGCGTGGTTGGCGAATCCGGGCGACTCAGGCCGTTCGATCTAATGGAGTTGACGGCTACAGATGATTCCATTCTGGAAGTGGTGGGTAAAACGTAAGAGAAGAAGCCAGATTCAAATATTCAAAAATTCGTGTACTATAGTAGTAGAGATATACTGGAGGAAGTGTAGCTATGGATCAGATCTGTAATGGAAGAGACTGGGAGTAACATTACAACCGACCAACTTAAAGAATATGTATGGAAGACACTAAAGAGTGGAAAGGTAGCTTATCTCAAACCGAGTTATATCTATTCAATTATCAAGCACTAATTATTGCTCAAGGACTATAGTTTTATAATACCTCATGATCTTCTTTGTGAGTAGAGAAAATAATGCAATATAGGGAATTACCGTTGCCACTCATTTCATGCTCACATGGGTTGCATTGTAGAACCTAAATATCTATGTACAGCTTCGTGCATCATGTCCCGCTTATGCACCGCATTTCAGAAATCCAAATATATGTCTTCTTAGTGTTACTGTTTGGGAGTTCTTATTGAAGTTGCAATTTATAATGTCTCATGGGTTTAAACTTTGTTAAGCTGCTGAAAACAGTCACTGAAATTAGCCACTAATGAGTAGTATGATTTCTATTTATTGCAATCATGCCAAAAGGTCTTAGCTATTCATCTTTCTAGGTATTAGCTACCATCAAAGTAAACAAAGATAGAATAAGTGTGCTCATCTTAATTTTATAAAATACCTAGTATTGAAAGATTATGTAGATCGAAGCTGGTTAATTTATTCATGTGCTGAAAAATGTACAAAGAATGCATGCATCATGCTTGTCATCTTGTGAAAGAAATCATCAAGTGAATTTATTGCTATTCCAGTGTCTTCATGTAAATCTCATACAGAATGTTTATCTCTAGATTTGTTTCACTACCATAAATAACTGACATAATATCTGATTCTGTGGGCTTTGTAACTTCTCACTATATCTTCTTCGGTGACTTTGTAATTGACCTTATTGTTATTATGTAAAAAAGTGTTGCAACATTCTTGATCTATAACCGTGTTTGCTATCTATATGCAGGTTGTAGTAGAAAATACCAAACTGGGCCAGAGAGCAAAAGAGGATGTTTTGCTCAAATTTTTCAAAGAACACTCATGGGCTTTTGCATAAAGTTGTATTATATGCATCTACTGACATCTCCAAACACTTGGAAGAATTTTAAAGGAGTATTTGAAAGGGTTGTAGTGCAAATGAGGCCCTAAAGCTCATGACAAATCCCTATTAAGGAAAATAAAGCTCAGAAGAAAAAAATTTATGCAATTAAATTCACTGATAAAAGAATTGTTCTTGGGAAGGTATATAAGTCCAACAATATTTTTGAAAAGTTTCCATCCAGAAGGAAAAACTCAAAAGTTCAGAGGGACAGAGTTATCTGGAATTAACAGATAAAACTAGAAAATAAAATTTTTAATTTCCTGGCAAAATTTTAATTTAATAAATCAAGGTCAAAATTTTGGGGTGTCACAAGACTACCCCCCTTAAGAAAAATCTCGTCCTCGAGATTTGTTAAAAGCTGTTTTGGGCAAACATCGCTCTTACCAAAAAAAAATCATCCTACTTACGCAGAAAAATGCATCTACAGTGAGAGGGCAATAAGTGGTGTAAAGCTACAGTGTGGAACACTGGCGCTGCGTGGAAAAATCCATGGTTGGGAAAAACTAGATATTTCTACTTTGGATACAGCAAATTTAGAATAAAATCTAAATTTCTAAAATACGCTGGTTGAACCCGAGAGCACAGTGCTCTCTCTGGCTGATAGGTGGACCCGGGGCCCACTGTCGGTCTCTTCTTCTACCTCTGGCTCTCTCTTCTTTCTCTCGCTCGCGTGCTTTCCCGCGCTTTCTCCACCGGCAACGCCTAGCGCGTAAGGCCTCTAGGCCGTACTGCGGTAGTGCGCGGTGTGCTAACTGCCGGTGCAGCGTGCACTCACCTCGCGGGCCAGTGCACTGTTGGCACTGCTCGCGAATTCGCCTCCGAACACCGGCGATCGAGTGACGAGCGGCGCTGGTGGACTTCGCCCACCGTACACCGATCTCGAGCTATAAAATGATCGCGGTGCTCTTTCTTCTTCCTCACATCTGGCCTCGCTCCTCCTTCTCCTTCATTCTCCTCCATTTCTGTTTGCAGGAGCTCGAGACGAGGCTCTAATGGCGGAGGTGATGCCGGATTGGTACGTTGTCCTGATGTGCGGAGGTTTGGTGACGTTGCTGGGGTTCTCCGTGCTCCTGTGCGCGATGATCCTTGATGATCGTCGTGATGCTGCCGCTCGAGTGTTGGCTCTCCGCGGCGGCGGTGATCATGAGGATTAAGTGCGGCATCGAGTGCTAACTGCTGTTAGTGTGCTGGAAGCCACTTGCACCTGAATAGTTACCCACAAAGCTCTCCTACTGAGACTGTGGTGTGCTCGGGTGTGATCAGTTAGGTGCAAAATGTGCACGAGGATTCGTAATTAGCGCACGTGGTCGTGTGGTTGTGGTTGTGAGTCTGCTGTTATGGTGCTGTGTAAATAAAAATCTATGTCGTGTAGAAGTATATGCTGCAGCAACTCAGGGAAAGAAATCTCACTTCAAAATTTATCGTGAGTGAAAATTAGTTAAATTAAAATTAACAGCAGTAAAACTGCTCACATCAATAAAACCAAATATTTGATCCGCCGCACAAATTTAGGATACCACGCACAAGTTGCAACACATAAATAAATGCTGGGATAATAATCATAGCGGTGACGTTTACAATGAAAACGGTAAATGGACAGTGTCCTGAGAGAACGTCTCTGGTACTGGGGCACACTCCTCTTCTATCTGGGGAAAAGGATTGACTAGCCGATGAATGCGTCTCTCCTGGTCGGGTCTCAGTGGTCTGCCGATAGCGATATGAGGATTTAAATCAGCGAGGCTCTGGAGATAACCCATTACCAGCTGAGTCAAACGTTCCTGAGCGATAACATACTGGGCAAGGTTGGCCAGTACTGGGTCTCTTTCGATTCGTCCACCGGGAAAAGATGCTACTTCTCCGGGTGCTGCACGACTCGGAAAGTAATAATACCCTCGTTCGCTGGCATAGGGTACCGCGAATCGAAGACGAGCAAGCGCTTCGTACACAGCAGCTTCTATGGCCATATGCGGAGTCGGCATGGATTTCCCCATGAAGGAGACTTCCGTTGGGTCTTGGTTTGGGTTTGCGGGAGGGATGTGCACCACTGCCCAATATTTCGAGGTGGAGGGGGTGATCCTCGATTTGAGCAACTCGTACTGGGGTGGATGGATAGCACTCATGGTACTGCAGGTAAAGTCCCACAATATTTTAACAAAACTACCCGGGGTTGCGTCTGGAGTCCTCAGATAAATACTGGGGGTCGGCATAGCAAAGAAATGGCTGTGAGTGTTGTGCACAAGGCGGGGGGTACTTGGCAGGGTCACGAGGTGGCCTATTATATAGCATTGGGGCTGGGTTATTTACCACGGTGAAGGGTAACTAATTTGTCGGTCTGCTCTTGGGGCCGGGGTCAAAGCCACAGATACACATATCTCATAAATGTGACGCATTGCTGTGGGTGTCGTCGGGGATGGTTTTTTTGGTAGCTGCGCCCGGAAAAATGCAACTGTACGCTGACGTACTTATGCATGGCTGCTATTCAAAAATAGGGGCGCACAGGCAGACAGCATTTAATAATAGTGATACAGGGTCACACAATTACAAGGCGTAGAAATACTAAGGCTTGGTACTACTCGAGTGACTTAGTCTACTTCGTTAATATCTAAGCGGGCTTGCCTTGTGGATGTCGAGGTTTCTCCATGGGTTTCACCGTCGGGATTAGCTGGATGAGGTTGAGGGGCTGCAGGGTCGGGGTAGCGATGATGACCACCGCGGGGGTTGTTGGCCACAATCCCGTTGGAGCGTGTTCCCAAAAGGCGACGAAGCACTTCTGGGGACACCAAAGCATTTTGGTCGATGGCTGGGGCAAACCTCAAGGACTCGATTGGCTGTCCGAACAGCACGACTGGGTTGTCGGCTTCGGGCTCATCTTCTCCTCTTGCCAGGGCTCGGCGAACCAGTTCTCCACGAGCTGCGATCAGATCAAGGGTGATCTGATCGAACAGTTCCTCTAGTGCACTTACATAGCGCACGAGATGCAACAATGTAGGATCCAACTCGTGATCCCCGTTGGCAACCTGGGGCGGCCTACCATACCCATCACGGCTGGGCTAGTAGTAGAACGACCGACAGTTAACTCTGGGCGACAGGTGCCGGAGTTGAACTATAGCTTCTCGAGCATCTAGCTGGATGGCTTGTGGCTCAAAGGAAGTTGTCCTTCTAGTGAACCTGTAGGGGCGCTCTGGTGATAGACCCCTACCATAGATGTGTACAGTGGCCCAGAATTGACGGCTCTCACCGCTCATGGGTCCTTGGTACACAACATATTCTAGGGGCTCTTCTAATGCATAGGCACGGCGGGTGAGGTTTGCGAGCATGGTCACAAAACCTCCAAGGTTGGTGGTTGTGGTCTCATTGTGCACAATAGGGCCAGGCATTATGCCTCGAGTTGGGGGAGGAGGTTGTGCTGTGCTGAGTTGAGGCTAGCGTGCCCTTTTTATAGGAAAAGGGGACGGAGCCTTCCTTCGCACGCTTGCGAATGAGACACTTTAGGTGTCGGTCACTGGCGCGTGATCGACAGGCTAGGCTGATAGGTTGGGCACCGACTGCCAAAAGGTGTCGGGGTCACTATGTGGCTATCTTACACGGGAAGCTTGGCCGGGGTTAGGTTAAGATCTGGTGGGTTGGTTAACCTAGGTTTATTGACCTGGCTAAGATAGGATTAGCCAATGGTCAGCCTGGCTCTGATACCATGTCTGTCAGGACCGGGTTTTCGGGATATTAATTTCCCAGAAAATGGCTCTTGTGCTCACCAGCCCCAGGATTACTGTTAGCTGATGAGGCACCAACTTGATACAAAAATTCCAAGCAATGTACATAATATGTAGTACAAGACCATTGTGGCCTATGAGTACAACAATTGGTTTCTAGTGGTTGATGGCGGAAGCGGTTTGTGGTTCATCTGCGTCTATGGGACTCCATTTCCGACAAGAACAGCTGACCAGGATAACTCCTATCTTCGCGAGGCTGCTATCACCATTGCATGGGTTCCGGGGCTGTCGTCGCAACGCTCCTCTCCACGCAAGAAATCTGGCCAAGACAATAGCCAGGGACAAGCCAGCGAGTACTTTTGAATGTACTCGCAAACATTGTGAAAACAGGTATAACATAGCAGGTGATAATCATGCACTAAAAGAATCCACGATCACTTAGTTGGTCCCAAAATAAAACTCACGATGCATGTAAGCAGGAAATTAAAATGCACCGATCAGGTGTCTGGAACGACACCTTGAATGGGTAATAATATAAATCATGCCTCAGTCGGGCGTCTGAGCGACACCACAAAAAGGGCTTATAAATAAAAGAAATAACAAGCATGCCACAGTCGGGCGTCTATGCGACACCACATAAAGGGCTTATAAATAATAGAAATAACAAGCATGCCACAGTCGGGCGTCTGAGCGACACCACATAAAGGGCTTATAAGTAATTTAAATAACAAGCATGCCACAGTCGGGCGTCTGAGCGACACCACATAAAGGGCTTATAAGTAATTTAAATAACAAGCATGCCACAGTCGGGCGTCTGAGCGACACCACATAAAGGGCTTATAATAGAATAACCGCAGTAAGTATCCAGGAGGTAGAACCATCCCAGGGGTACTCAATAATTCAAATAATGTAAATGGTTAGTCTACAATAATAATAATCATAACCCTCATATGTCACAGGTTATAATCAATGTTCTGGTTCAGCAGTTTTTCCTCCGAAGACCGACACTAAGACCGACGCTTGACCCTTCCCAGACTGTAGTCCTTAACCATGGACACGGCTATTCGAATAGATGTATAATCTCTGCAGAGGGTGTACTCTTTACCCACGAGTAACGGATTTCTTTAGTCCATCGGGACTAATTCCGTCTACGGTCTTTTAATTGAAAACACGCCTGACCCGCACACACCAGCTTAACTTACCGGTGTCTGGAATCACCCACGACACCTGTCAAGCAGAACTCTAAGTGGGGAGGCTACAACCTCGATTAACATGGGATCACAAAATTTATAACGCGCGCAAACTAGGGAAGCCACTCCCCTCGGCTACAACCGGAAACACCCATGCCCCCTGACCGGATGACTAGCTTTAATCCATGGCCATGGAACCCTCATCACGGCCTCTCTGTACGGTGTGTGCTAGAAAGGGGTTGACAACTTACTGAACCGTACCCTACCTATGGCAGGGACAAGTAGTAGTACGAAACAAGTATGGGAGGTTACTGGAGCAAGACTCGATCTACGGCCGACTCAGGAGGTTTATGTATTCCCTGCATGGTTAGCATAGCAATGTTCTTCATAGTTTCCCGACAGGGTCACCACCCCTCATGCCCCATCATGCCTTACTGCACATTCTCGCCACAACGAGACGTCAGTCACAGGGTTGTGTTCACCGGAACATAACCTTCTTTCGGAATCCCTCCGAACTATCATCAGGCACATGTGGCATGAGAAGTAGCTACTGTCACCAATGTCACATACATAACAGAAAAGATTTTCACCATGTGCTTATATGCATGAGTATGATTCCACATAAAATAACACCATTCCACATTAGCGTAAATGATGGAGTTCTAGAATATTCTAGCAAAACAGCACCCAACTTGTATCATATCTGAGTTCAAGATGCTTGCCTTCAAGTTGTGGAGAGGCAGGGTGCATCCCAAAACTTTTGAAAGTTTTCTCCTCTCTCCAAAAAATCCTATTTTGAAAATATTCAAATTAACACATAGTTTTAAAACAGTACAAAAAAGGTGTCTGGAAAATTTTCAAATAAATATGAAAATAAACTAGACAGAATTTGAGGAACAACAAAAAAAGAATCAAGTCATTTGGACTTATATTTAAAAAGTTATGGCCAGTCAAAGTTCTGTTTTTAATAAAAACCAGAAAAAGAAAACGTTTCGGGGGAAAATACGTTTTCGAAGTAGAGGAGACGTACTTCAGGGGTTACGCGCCCACTTAAACACGTGGTGGCGGGGCTGGGTCAGTGATAGTGGGTCCAGCGGCCCACTGGTCAGGTTTGACTAGTCCCCCGCCTTCTTCCTCCTCTGTGCGAGCCGAGGCGGGGGCTCCGGCGATCGACGCCGACGAACGACGGCTCCTAGGAGCCATCCGAGGGTGGGGAAGGATCCGCCGCTCCAGGGCGATCCTTCCGGTAGTCGAAAGGGCCCCGAGGACGGAGGGGATCGTCGGCGGCGAGCTTCGCGGCGGCGGAGGCTTCAGGCATGATTGGGGATTTGGGCTGTGGTGGCTCCCGATCGAAGTTTAGAGGTTGGGCGACTCCGCACAGTCGAGGGGAATCGGACGGTGGCGTTGGATGGGTGGGGGAGGCCCTGGTTGCGTCGCACTGCACGGGATTGTGGCAGCGACCGAACTGATCGGAGACGGGGAAGAAAGCTTCCCGACGTCGATTGCTGGGTGTTGGGGGCACTAGGGGGATAGAAAGAGGTTGCCTAAGTGCTTGGTCGAGCTCGGGGTCCACTTATATAGGCGGTCGAGGTCGGTTCCCGCGGCGGCCGTGGATAAGCACGGCGAACCGCCGTTCTTTAGCTGCAGCGCGACGTGGCAGCGACGAGCGCGTGCCGACGAGCTTGTGGATGAGCTCGAGCTGTTCCAGGGGGCAGCTGGCGCGCGCGGGTGGCTTGGGCGGCGCCGTCCATGGCAGAGACCCGCTGCCGACGCCGGCGTGCCACCAAAGGGGCTCTGACGGCGGCGCTGTAGGTCGCCAGGGGAGCTTGGAGTGTTGTGGCGAGTGGTCGCGGGCGGGGCATGGCTCTGCGGGGTAGCAGAGGCCAGGGGCGCGACGCGGCGACCCGTGCGCACGCATGTGCAAAACGCGCGCTCTGGGCGTGCCCGGCGCATGCACGCTACGTGCTCGACGCAATGCCAGGGCGTGCTAGAAGATTAGGATGAGGCTGGGGATTAGCAGGCCTGGGTTAGGGGTGGTTAGGAGACTAGTGGACATGCTGGTTTGTCCAGAGGGGCAAGATCACAGTGCAAACATAAAACTATGCCAAAGCTGTCCATGAACACAAGGTGCTCGACAGAATGCCATGGGCATCTAGGCAACTCTTGGGGTGGCCAAACTCTCCAGATCCTAGTCTCTTTAGGTGTATGCGATGAAGGCAAGGTTAGTTTGGCAAAAACAAAAACTTGATAGTGCAAGTTTTTGAGAAAATCAATTCTGGGCAGAAACTAAAAGCTATCATTTCAAGAATCAAAAATACTCCAATGGGTCCATTCTCCTGGACTTAAGGGTTTGGTAGGGAGAACTATAAGCAGGAAAAAGAATCATGGGCAACAGAGCAAAATAAAATGGGGTTGCAGTAGAAAATACCAAACTGGGCCAGAGAGCAAAAGAGGATGTTTTGCTCAAATTTTTCAAAGAAAACTCATGGGCTTTTGCATAAAGTTGTATTATATGCATCTACTGACATCTCCAAACACTTGGAAGAATTTTAAAGGAGTATTTGAAAGGGTTGTAGTGCAAATGAGGCCCTAAAGCTCATGACAAATCCCTATTAAGGAAAATAAAGCTCAGAAGAAAAAAATTTATGCAATTAAATTCACTGATAAAAGAATTGTTCTTGGGAAGGTATATAAGTCCAACAATATTTTTGAAAAGTTTCCATCCAGAAGGAAAAACTCAAAAGTTCAGAGGGACAGAGTTATCTGGAGTTAACAGATAAAACTAGAAAATAAAATTTTTAATTTCCTGGCAAAATTTTAATTTAATAAATCAAGGTCAAAATTTTGGGGTGTCACACACTGCCACCAAGCTATTAGAGCTTCATGATGAACTATAACATATCAGGGATATACATGATGATCCTTGAGCAACTCGCGATGTTTGACACCGCGAAAGTAGAAATCAAGAAGGAGCATCAATTGTTGATGGTTAGTAAAACCACTCGTTTCTAGAAGGGCAAGGGCAAGAAGGGATACTTCATGAAACGGCAAATCAGTTGCTGCTCTAGTGAAGAAACCCAAGGTTGAACCCAAACCCGAGACTAAGTGCTTCTGAAATGAGGGGAACGGTCACTGAAGCAGAACTACCCTAGATACTTCGTAGATGAGAAGGCTGGCAAGGTCGACAGAAGTATATTGGATATACATTATATTAATGTGTACTTTACTAGTACTCCTAGTAGCACCAGGGTATTAGATACCGGTTCGGTTGCTAATTGTTAGTAACTCGAAATAAAAGCTGCGGAATAAACGGAGACTAGCTAAAGGTGAGATGACAATATGTTTTGGAAGTGTTTCCAAGGTTGATGTGATCAAGCATCGCATTCTCCCTCTACCATCGAGATTGGGGTTAAACCTGAATAATTATTATTTGGTGTTTGCGTTGAGCATAGACATGATTGGATTATGTTTATCGCAATACGGTTATTCATTAAAGGAGAATAATGGTTACTCTGACTATTTGAATAATACCTTCAATGGTCTTGCACCTAAAATGAATGGTTTATTGAATCTCGATCGTAGTGATACACATGTTCAAGCCAAAAGATATAAGATAGTAATGATAGTACCACATACTTGTGGCACTGCCACTTGAGTCATATTGGTATAAAACGCATGAAGAAGCTCCATGTTGATGGATCTTTGGACTCACTCGTTTTTGAAAAGATTGAGACATGCGAACCATGTCTATTAGTATATATGCATGAAGAAAGTCCATACAGATGGATCATTTGGACTCACTTGATTTTGAATCACTTGAGACATGGAAATCATACCACATGGGCAAGATGACTGAAAGGCCTCATTTTCAGTAAGATGGAACAAGAGAGCAACTTGTTGGAAGTAATACATTTGATGTGTGCAGTCCAATGAGTGCTGACGCACGCAGTGGATATCGTTATGTTCTTACTTCACAGATGATTTTAGTAGATGCTGAGAATATTTACTTGATGAAACACAAGTCTGAATTATTGAAAGGTTCAAGTAATTTCAGAGTGAAGTTGAAGATCGTCGTGACAAGAGGATAAAATGTCTGTGATATGATCATAGAGATGAATATCTGAGTTACGAGTTTGGCACACAATTAAGAAATTGTGGAAATTGTTTCACGACTAATACCGCCTGGAACACCATATTGTGATGGTGTGTCCGAACATCATAACTGCACCCTATTGGATATGGTGCATACCATGATGTCTCTTATCGAATTACAACTATCGTTTATGGGTTAGGCATTAGAGACAACCGCATTCACTTTAAATAGGGCACCACGCAATTCCGTTGAGACGACACCGTATGAACTATGGTTTAGAGAAACCTAAGCTGTCGTTTCTTAAAAGTTTGGGGCTGCGACGCTTATGTGAAAAAGTTTCAGGCTGATAAGCTCGAACCCAAAGCGGATAAATGCATCTTCATAGAATACCCCAAACAGTTGGGTATACCTCCTATTTCAGATCTGGAAGCAAAGTGATTGTTTCTAGAAACGGGTCCTTTCTCGAGGAAAAGTTTCTCTCGAAAGAATTGAATGAGAGGATGGTGGAGACTTGATGAGGTCATTGAACCGTCACTTCAACTAATGTGTAGCAGGGCACAGGAAGTTGTTCCTGTGGCACCTACACCAATTAAAGTGGAAGCTTATGATATTGATCATGAAACTTCAGATCAAGTCACTACCAAACCTCATAGGACAACAAGGATGCGTACTACTTCAGAGTGGTACGTAATCCTGTCTTGGAAGTCATGTTGCTAGACAACAATGAACGTACGAGCTATGGAGAAGCGATGGTGGGCCCGGATTCCGACGAATGGCTCGAGGCCATAAAATCCGAGAGGATCCATGTATGAAAACAAAGTACAGACTTTGAAAGAACTACTTGATGGTCATAAGGCTGTTGGGTACAGATGGATTTTAAAGGGAAGAAAAACAATGATGGTAAGTGTCACCATTAAGAAAGCTCGACTTGTCGTTAAGATGTTTTCCGGCAAGTTCAAGGAGTTGACTGCGATGAGACTTTCTCACTTGTAGCGATGCTAAGAGTCTGTTAGAATTATATTAGCAGTTACTGCATTATTTATGAAATCTTGCAGATAGGATGTCAAAACATTGTTTCCTCGACGATTTTCTTGAGGAAAGGTTGTATGTGATACAACCATAAGGTTTTGTCAGTCCTGAAAGATGCTAACAAGTATGCAAAGCTCCAGCAATCCTTCTAAGGATTGGAGTAAGCATCTCGGAGTTGGAATGAACGCTTTGATGAGATGATCAAATATTTTGGGTTTATACAAAGTTCATGAGAAACTTGTATTTCCAAAGAAGTGAGTGGGAGCACTATAGAATTTTTGATGAGTATATGTTGTTAACATATTGTTGATCAGAAATGATGTAGAATTTCTGGAAAGCATTCAGGGTTATTTGAAAAGTGTTTTTAATGGAAAACCTGGATTAAGCTACTTGAACATTGAGCATCAAGATCTATAAGGATAGATCAAAAAACGCTTAATAGTACTTTCAAATGAATACATACCGTGACAAGATTTTGAAGGAGTTCAAAATAGATCAGCAAAGAAGGAGTTCTTGGCTGTGTTACAAGGTGTGAGTATTGAGTAAGACTCAAGACGTGACCACGGCAGAAGAAAGAGAAAGGACGAAGGTGGTCCCCTATGCTTTAGACGTAGGCTCTACAATATGCTATGCTGTGTACCGCACCTGAAGTGTGCCTTGCCATGAGTTAGTCAAGGGGTACAATAGTGATCCAGGAAGGGATCACATGACAGCGGTCGAACTTATCCTTAGTGTCTAGTGGACTAAGGAATTTTCTCGATTATGGAGGTGGAAAGGGGGTTCGTCGTAAAGGGTTACGTCGATGCAAACTTTGACACTAATCCGGATGACTCTGAGTAGTGAACCGGATTTGTATAGTAGAGCAGTTATTTGGAATAGCTCCAAGTAGCGCATGGTAGCTGCATCTACAAGATGACATAGAGATTTCTAAAGCACACACGGATCTGAATGTTGCTGACTCGTTGACTAAAACCTCTCTCATAAGCATAACATGATCAAACCCTAGAACTCATTCAGTGTTAATCACATGGTGACGTGAACTAGATTATTGACTCTAGTAAACTCTTGGGTATTAGTCACATGGCGATGTGAACTTTGAGTGTTAATCACATGGTGATGTGAACTAGATTATTGACTCTAGTGCAAGTAGGAGACTGTTGGAAATATGCCCTAGAGGCAATAATGAAATGGTTATTATTGTATTTCCTTGTTAATGATAATTGTCTGTTGTTCATGCTATAATTGTATTAACTGGAAACCGTAATACATGCGTGAATACATAGACCACAACATGTCCCTAGTAAGCCTCTAGTTGACTAGCTCATTGATCAATAGATGGTTATGGTTTCCTGACCATGGACATTGGATGTCATTGATAATGGGATCACATCATTAGGAGAATGATGTGATGGACAAGACCCAATCCTAAGCATAGCACAAGATCGTGTAGTTCGTTTGCTAGAGCTTTTCTAATGTCAAGTATCATTTCCTTAGACCATGAGATTGTGCAACTCCCGGATACCGTAGGAATGCTTTGGGTGTACCAAACGTCACAACATAACTGGGTGGCTATAAAGGTGCACTACACGTATCTCCGAAAGTGTCTGTTGGGTTGGCACAAATCGAGACTGGGATTTGTCACTCCGTATGACGGAGAGGTATCTCTGGGCCCACTCGGTAATGCATCATCATAATGAGCTCAATGTGACTAAGGAGTTAGCCACGGGATCATGCGTTACGGTACGAGTAAAGTGACTTGCCGGTAACGAGATTGAACAAGGTATTGGGATACCGACGATCGAATCTCGGGCAAGTAACGTACCGATTGACAAAGGGAATTGTATACGGGATTGATTGAATCCTCGAAATCATGGTTCATCCGATGAGATCATCGTGGAACATGTGGGAGCCAACATGGGTATCCAGATCCCGCTGTTGGTTATTGACCGGAGAGTCGTCTCGGTCATGTCTGCATGTCTCCCGAACCCGTAGGGTCTACACACTTAAGGTTCGGTGACGCTAGAGTTGTAGAGATATTAGTATGCGGTTAACTGAAAGTTGTTCGGAGTCCCGGATGAGATCCCGGACGTCACGAGGATTTCCGGAATGGTCCGGAGGTAAAGATTTATATATGGGAAGTCCTATTTTGGCCACCGAAAAATGTTTGGGATTTTTCGGTATTGTACCGGGAAGGTTCTAGAAGGTTCCGAAGTGGGGCCCACCTGCATGGGGGGACCCACATGAACGTGGGTAATGGGGGCAAGGCCCCACACCCCTGGTCAAGGCGCACCAAGATCCCACCTTAGAAGGAATAAGATCATATCCCGAAGGGATAAGATCAAGATCCCTAAAAAAGGGGGATAACAATCGGTGGGGAAGGGAAATGATGGGATTTCTTGCCCCCACCTTTGCCAACGCCCCAATGGACTTGGAGGGCAAGAAACCAGCCCCCTCCACCCCTATATATAGTGGGGAGGCGCATGGGAGCAGCACCCCAAGCCCTGGCGCCTCCCTCCCTCCCGTGACACCTCTTCCTCCCCGCTTGCGCTTGGCGAAGCCCTGCCGGGATCCCGCTACTTCCACCACCACGCCGTCGTGCTGCTGGATCTGCATCAACTTCTCCTCCCCCCTTGCTGGATCAAGAAGGAGGAGACGTCCCCGCTCCGTACGTGTGTTGAACACGGAGGTGCCGTCCGTTCGGCGCTAAGATCATCGGTGAGTTGGATCACGACGAGTACGACTCCATCAACCCCGTTCTCTTGAACGCTTCCACTCGCGATCTACAAGGGTATGTAGATGCACTCCTCCCCTCTCGTTGCTAGCATCTCCTAGATTGATCTTGGTGACACGTAGGAAAATTTTGAATTTCTGCTACGTTCCCCAACAGACACCCTGACACCACACCCCGACCCCGACCCGGACGGGGTCATATATTTGTGAATTATGAGTTAGGTTGTATATTTTTCGATTTTGTTATGGAAAACATCATATATATTTGTGTTGATCGGGTGGATTTAAATGTGTAGTTGTTTCATCGCTGCGAGGGTGTGGTGTTTGATGACCTCCCCGTGCGTTCGACGATCTCCGCCCCTGCGTTCGTTGGTGAGCACAAATGACATCTCCTCCTCTCCCCTTCATATTCTCTGTTCCAGTCATCGTGCCGACGAAACTTGCTAGCTATAGGTGTCAATCATTAGTATACATAACCACTATGCGTCTCCCGCTCGAAAGGGTTACATCTATAAATATGCATGCATTTGCATATTTATAATCGTGATTCTTTCTAATTGTCCAACGTTATCCATGGACAGCCCGAGTATGTGTAGATTGGGTTCGTTTTCCCATATGCTCTGCTCCGGATCCGATGCAGAATTTCGTCAGTGCCTCCCTATTGTTCTCCGGGTACACATCCTCTCTGCTTATTGCTGAGACATGTATCAGGAGAATAGAGAGGAGGTGCTACCGAAATTTTGCGTCGGATCTGGAGCAGAGCATGGGAAAAAGAACCCAATCTACACATACTCGGGTGGGATTAGGACCTATCTTTACCTATTAGCGTGTAGGTTGCATGGACGTAATAAAACTGACAAACTCCATTAACTGATGGATATGGTTTGCTTAATTATGTATATATTTCTTGTGTGTCTAGTAGGAAGTCAATATGAGTGATCGTGCGTGGATGTACACCGGTTACACTAGTTGATAACCCACAAGTATAAGGGATCAATTGTAGCCTCTTTCGATAAGTAAGAGTGTCGATCCCAACGAGGAGCTAAAGGTAGAACAAATATTCCCTCAAGTTCTATCGACCACCAATACAACTCTACGCACGCTTAACGCTTGCTTTACCTAGAACAAGTATGAAACTAGAAGTACTTTGTAGGTGTTGTTGGATAGGTTTGCAAGAAAATAAAGAGCGCATAAATAAAAGATAGGGGTTGTTTAGATAAAGAAATAACTAAGTTAGTCTTAGTAGAGAGCTTTTTGTCACAAGAAAGTTATTTGTCCCTAGGCAATCATTATTGCAATTTTATTTGAGGGGTAGGCATAAGCTAATATACTTTCTCTTCTTGGATCATATGCACTTATGATTGGAATTCTAGCAAGCATCCGCAACTACTAAAGATCATTAAGGTAAAACCCAACCATAGCATTATAAGGCATCAAGTCCTCTTTACTCCCATACGCAAACAACCTACTTACTCGGGTCTGTGCTTCTGTCACTCATGCCACCCAGCATAAGCAAATCATGAACATATTGCAAACCCTACATCGGGGATTCCTCACGCTTGCGCAACACAGAGAGCACCATAGGACAACACCAATAATAAAACATGCAACTCAAACCAATCACGATCATCAATTAACCCATAGGACAAAACGGATCTACTCAAACATCATAGGATAGCCATACATCATTGAGAAATAATATATAGCATTGAGCACCATGTTTAAGTAGATATTACAGCGGGTAAAAGAGGGGTTACACCGCTGCATAGAGGGGGGAAGAGTTGGTGATGACGGCGGTGAAGTTGTTGGTGTAGATCGTTGTCACGATGATGGCCCCGACGGCGTTCTGGCGCCACCGGGAGAGAGGGGGAGAGAGCCCCCCTTCTTCTTCTTCTTCCTTGACCTTCCCCCTAGATGGGAGAAGGGTTTCCCCTCTGGTCCTTGGCTTCCATGGCGGCGGAGGGGCGGGAGCCCCTCCATTATAGCTGAAGTTATACTTAGATTATCTTGTAAGAATTGTAAGTTCATTTTCCATATGACCTACAACTCCAAATTTCACCATATCCCTTTTATAGCATCATACAACCGTAAATGCCTTCCATATGTGTTGAATATGTTGAGGAACTAATGCTCTTATACAGAACATTAGAGCTGATGAATAGGGTGAAGGAGCTCTCTCTACAACATGAAGGGGTCTTCAAATACATGTGTTTATTGGAAAGTAGTCATAAATGGTGTATTACTAACAACCTCCATGATACCCCTTTTGTTAAAGATTATGAGAAGCGAACTGGTGCTTCCCAAGCCTCGATGTTGCAGGAACGTAACCCCATAAATGAATACGAGGAGATAACCGAGCGATGGGAGAAAATTAAGGGAACCACCTTCCAAGAAGTGTGTCTAGGAGGTAAGCCAGAGAAGGAACATGAAGATGGAGGGAAAGGCCGCCTTCCAACAACTCCTACCGATCATGGTAAATTTCTAGACACCATTAATGCCCAACTCGACAATCATTTATTAGATCTATGTTCTATTAGAGCTTTCATGGAACCTATTGAAACGTTGCTTGAATATTTTCCACCGAAGGATATAGTGAGGGCTGATGTTTCAAAGTTTATTGTTAGAGATGAACAAGATATTGGCATTGTTTCCGATGTGCCTCCGATGACTCCTTTTGATGAAACACCAATTGGAATTCATCTTAGGGATGAGATAGCACAAAGGAGGGTGAGTTGCTGATACGTCTCCAACGTATATATAATTTTTTATTGTTCCATGATATTATATTATCTGTTTTGGATGTTTTATATGCATTAATATGCTATTTTATATTATTTTTTGGGACTAACCTATTAACCTAGAGCCCAGTGCTAGTTCCTGTTTTTTCCCCTAATTTTGAATCTCGCAGAAAAGGAATACTAAACGGAGTTCAAACGGAATGAAACCTTCGCGATGATTTTTCTTGGACCAGAAGAAAACCAGGAGACTTGGAGATGAAGTCGGAGGAGCCATGAGGCGGCCACAAGGACGGAGGGCGCGCCCAGGGGGGTAGGGCGCGCCCCCCACCCTTGTGCCCCCCCGTGAGCCTCCTGAACTAATTCTTTCGCCTATATATTCCCAAATATCCCCAAACCACCAAAGGCATCCATGAAAACACTTTTCCACCGCCGCAACCTTCTATACCCGTGAGATCCCATCTAGGGACCTTTTCCGACACCCCGGCGGAGGGGCATTCGATCACGGAGGGCTTCTACATCAACTCTATTGCCCTTCCGATGAAGCGTGAGAAGTTTACCTCAGACCTACGGGTCCATAGCTAGTAGCTAGATGGCTTCTTCTCTCTCTTTGATTCTCAATACCATGTTCTCACTACTAGAAAAAGGCTTACTAGTGGCGCACCAGTTTTGCCTACTAATGGCGCACTACTGGTGCGCCACTAGCATCACGCCACTAGTAATTTTTACTAATGGCGCACATCTGGTACTCTAATGGCGCACCGAGCAGTGCGCCATTAGTATAGGCCACGGTGCGCCATTAGTATGCCTCCCAGGGGGCCATATATACCCATGTGCTTTGCCATACTAATGGCGCACTGCAGTGTGATGCGCCATTAGTATCCTTCGGCATACTAATGGCGCACTGCTGGGTGATGCGCCATTAGTACCCTCTGGCATACTAATGGCGCACTGCTCTGGGATGCGCCATTAGTATCCTTTGGCATACTAATGGCACACGTTGGCGTGATGCGCCATTAGTATGTATATTAGGGATTATTATTTTTTTCTTTTCTGATTTTTGCACAGATTACAAAATATATTATTGGACAGAAAATAAGCAGCAGGACACAGCAACAGCAGATTCATCGAATACAATAGAAGATTAGTCTCCGAATACAATTCATCATATTAGTCTCCGAATTCAAAAGACCGAACGAAGATAGAACATTACAAGTCTCGAGACCGCGAGTAGCGAGTTTGTCTTCACATTACAAGTCGATATCGATAATCTAAACTACCATCACATAGAAGAGAGATGCGGTCATCACGATGAGCATCATCGCGATGAAACTGGTCTTCATCCGGTTCCTCCAATGCTCCCTCCTCTCTCCCGCTAGATAGCGCGCGTATCTAGATTCTGCCTCCGCCCTAGTGGTGTACCCTTTGTAACTGTTACCGCTGAAATGGTGAACCTGTCTCCGACACTCCTCCCAGTCGTCGTAGACTCCGAGAACCTTACCCTTGTACACGACATACGACGACATCTCTATGCACAAGCCAAACAACAGACAATACATAAGCAATATATAAGTATGCAACAAAAGGATCGGAAGAGAAAAGCAAGACATCCATAGCACGATTCATGGTCCTACTAACAAATAGCATCAATTACATCTAAGTTGAACGACTGTCCAAACCAAAGAGACATACAAGTTCACTAGAGTTTAATTACAACATGAGCTAATGAATGTTTCACAACTACACATAGCATCACAACTTTCGACTCGACTCATGGGACCGGAGCGTGGATGAAGCCGCCGTCTGTCGTGATGGTCATGAAGTCGCGGGCGTTGTCAGCCTGCATTTGTAGCGTTGTGTCTATCTCGCTGTTGGACGGTTGAAATTTGAGGTAGAACTGCCCCGAGGTACGAAGGACATCTTGATGGATGATTTCTGCAAACTCCGACTGGATGCGAAAGAATTCTTGTCGGATGTCCGCGTCCTGGATTGCCCCCAAGCTTGCGGCCCAATCTTTGAGATTATTTGGTAGCAGAAGGTGATTATGGTCCCGCACGATCGCCCGCATGTGATGGAGGGCGTAGTAGGCATCCTTCTGACCGCCAGGCGGCTGCTTGACGCAGGGGAATGTCGTATTGTGGGTGAACACGTGCCTGTTGTACCTACGAACTGGCCTCTTAAAGGTGCCTCCAGATGCGGCGTAGCCGGGGGGAGCATCATCAAGAACTTTCTTGATATTTGTGTAGTCTATCTTGGAGTCACGGTCCGGGTCGAGATACGTGGCCATGGAATATTTCGGGCTTAAGAGGATGAGTGTGCAATGTGTGTCACTGCACAGAACACGGAATGTTAGAAAAAAAAGAACGATCGAAATCTAAGAAATCATATGTTACGGGGCGGTTAGGAGATGACTTACTCGGGAAAGTAAGGCACGAGGAAGTTATCCTTATCTGGGTTTGCCAGAATGACGCCTTCGAGGTGTGAACTCGCGACTTGCCGGTCCCCAGCGCTGCCCAAGATCTTGGCACGCATGTAGAAGGGGTCGACTATCACAATGTCCGGGGTCTTGTCTCTAATGATCCGCATCTCCATACTCAGCGAAAACAGCCGAACGAAGGTGTAGTGCAGCGGATGAAGGTTAAGCATAGCAAAGATGTCATCAAATCGCAGGACGATCGTACCCCCGACGGTGCTATCCACAAAGCCCTTGCCCTCTGGCACCTTGGCCACGAAAACCGGGTATGCCACATCATTCTCTCTGAGACGCCGCTTCTCCAAAGAAAGAACACTGTCATGCAGACTCCGCATAGCACCGGTTGCAGCATTGAGCATATTTGTCTGTAGCATCGGCCTACCCGCCACATGCACCCTCCTCGAGATATCCTTAGGTGAAGGTGGTCCGTCCTGAGCACGGATCGTACTCGGTGCCGGTTGGCTCGCACTGGCGCCCTTGTTAGTCTTTCGTTTCCGTCCCTCTTTCTTGATCTGCTGTAATGGGATCGAGTTCTGCTCACAGACTGCCTTCTTGAGCGTGTTGGGGCTGATAATATTTGGCACCTCAGCTATCTGAGGCTCGGTGAAGGCGGCAGCTGGAGGCGTCTCCTGAGAACTGAACGCCAGACGACGCCTGTTGCAATTGGGTTTCTCCGCCGTACTAGCTAGATAGCGGTCGTCTTTTTGAGGGTTGGGTTCTTGAGAAGGAGGCCTGCAGAACTCGTCACCGTACCCATGCTCGGCAAAGTACTTATCGACGTTGGTAAATGTACCGTCGTCGTTGTCGTCGTCGTTCGAATCCTGTGCCATATGCATGTTCGGATCCTGTGCCATAGGGATGTCCGGCAGGTCCGGTAGCGTTGCGGCGTTCTTGCCATGGCTTGTCGCTGGCACGACTGGCGGTCTTGTCTGTGGGGTGGTGTCCCCCGCCCCCAAACGAATCTGGCTCTTCGGCCAAAGCAGGGGCCAGCTTACACAGGCGCTGAGGGTCATCACATCATCTTCGTCGGCCCCAGCGGGTCGAATCGGAGGTAACAACTCGTCGCAGCCTGGCAGTACCCGAACCAGTTCAACCCTATAGAAGGTGGGTGGCATCGGATTACCGTGGAACACGCGGTTGCCCGGTTGAACGATTCTGCCGTTGGCGACATCGACCAACTCGCCGCCCACGAAGTGCAGGAGAGTGCAAGGAACATCGGTGGCGCCCTGCGAAAACATGTAGGGCATCAGGGATGCCCAGTCAAAGGCAAGGAGATGAAGTCATCGGCCGAGAGGCTTAGTTACCGTGATGCCGTCGAGCTCGGCTAATGTCGAGGCACCGCCAACGGCGGGCGTGCGCGTGCAACTGACGGAGGGGCCACTTGCTGGTGAGGTGCCGGCCGGCGTACACCCAGGTGCATTAAGCTCCAATGCCCGTGCCGGCGCCGGAGACACGAATACCGCCTCCGCCGGAGACACCAATGGCGCCGCCTGCGCGTTGTGCGAGTTGCTGGCCGTGAAGCTGGGAACCGGGGGAGGCCCCTGTTGGCCACCCGCAATCCACGTCGTCAGCCCCTGAATCAAGGTAGGCACAATGGCGGTGAGCCTCGTTCCCAGTTGTTGTTGCACTTGCTCTTGGACAATCTCCGGAATCCACGCCACTTGTGCCTTGAGTTCTTGAACCTCGCGCGACTGGCTTTCCGAGCCGGTCTTTTTCTCCTTTCGCCCACCAGCGGTATAGTATGACGACCATTTTGTGGACAAGCCTTTGCCGGCCACACGACCAGCTGACGACGGCTTACTGAGCTTATCCTTGTTTTTCATTACGTTCAACGCCCTATTTAAAGGGGTGTCAAAAGGGGAGCTCTGAGATGACCCCGCGCTACTGCTTTCAGCCTCCCGCGGAAGGAATGTGAACCATTTAGAAATTTGGCTTCATTAACTAGAATGCAACCATATATGTAGCTAATAACGCGGGGGTGTATTCCTTACCAGAACTTTCTCAAGCGCCTTGGTCTTTGGATCCGTGGTAAGCTCCTTTGTTACCGGGTCCTCCTTGTACCGGGCCCTGACAAAGTTCCTGGTCTGCTTGTCAAGGAATTTCTCGAAGCGGGGCGGTAGGCCTTGCTCGGCACGCTCCGCGTCCTCCTTGTCCCATATAGCCTCCGCCACTCTATAACCGCCGGGACCGAGTTGGTGGACCCCTAAGTTCAACTGCCGCATTTCTTTCCCCCACTGACTTGATTCGGAGGTTGCGCTGCTCTCGCACTTGATCTTGAACTTCTTGTAGTCATCTTCGCTCATCAAAGGATATTTCGCCTTGATCTTCTCATAACTATCACCTTTTTCAATCATTGCCTTCACCGTGCTTCTCCATGTAGACAGGGCCGTGCTCATCCTCGTGAGGGCGGCACTGTTCACTTTATTCCCTGAGAGGCGTGTGTTTGCAAACTCATTGGGGAACTTGTATCGTTCGTGCAGCTTCGTGAAGAGGAGGCAGCGCAAATTCCCTTGGTCCTTATGCCTTAGGTTCCCGGTGTTGATCGAGACGGTGCTCCGGAGAATGCACCCGAGCTGAACCGAGTACCCCTTGACTACATGTTTGGGCGCCGTTGGATGCCCGTCGGAGTTCACTTCAGTAAATTCCTCCTTGACGGTGCCGAGCATGTTCGGGCGCCGGTCCTTCCGTTGCCTCTTCGGTTGGCTGCCATCTGTGCGTGCGCCGCCATCATCAGTGGTGGCATCCTCGGCGGCACCATCAGTGGTGTCATCCCCGACCCCACTAGGGGTTGTGTAGTCAGGATCGGTGTCTTCCGCGGCATCGTCCTGATAGCGGTGAGGTTCTTCCTCCATCTCCTGGGACAGCTCCCAGAATTGCTTGCCGCCCGAACCACCGGCCTCATCGTTGTGGGCCATGTTTCGCTCTAAATAGGAAAAAAGTTTGGTAAAAAAGTTGGTTATTGTCAACGAACAAGATCATGGTCTCATCATTTAGGGTTTGTCGACACCGAGGCATCCTGAAAGCTAATCTTTTATCATTTAGGGTTTGTCGACGCCGAGGCACCCTAAAAGCCTAAGCGTACATCATTTAGGTTCTCATCGACACCGAGGCACCCTATAGAAGCCAAGGTTTCATCATTTAGGGTTTGTCGACGCCGAGGCACCCTAAATGCTAAGTTAAGTTTTCATCATTTAGGGTTTATCGATGCCGAGGCACCCTAGGTTGGGGCTAATCGCTTGGCACTAATCACTTGGCTCTATTGCCACCTATGTTGGGTTTATCATCTAGGGTTTATCGATGCTAAGGAGAATTCTAAGTTGGGCGTAATCACTTGGCTCTATTGCCACCTATGGTTTAATGCAGCAAGAATGGCGGGGCAGTCGATCCTACTTAACTAAGTACTAAGATACCCCGGCCCATGCATTAGTCGCAAGTACCCCATATGTCCTATTTTTAGCAAAGTCATGCTAAATCTCATAGGGAAAATTTCAGCATGACCTTTGCTGAAAATAGGACATATGGAGTACCCAAATTTGCCGGAACGGAAGTTAATCGACATTCCAGCAAACTCAAGGGCCTCTCGGGGTACCTGCAAATTCATCACGACACAATGGTCGGAGACAAAACATGATGGGCAGGCCAAATACTCGTGTCACAAGTAATTCAGAGGCATCACAATAAAGCAACACCCTGCACTAGCCTAAAAACAAGTGAAGTTTCACCCATATATATGCAGATTTTGACCAAAAAACACATGGTCTTTTTAACAGTTTTCAGTTTGGACAGAATACTGAAAACTACAGTTTGGACAGAATTCCTAACACTTTGGTCTTCTAGTTACAAAACAAAACTGACATAATGCTAGATGCCATAACTGAATTTTCCTTTGGCATCTAAAAACTGACATAATTTGGATAATTCTAGACCAACTGGCCTCTGTGAATGTCTAGTTCATTTTCCAACATATGAGATGAAGATCTAAGTGCTCAGCTACTTGATAGTGTTATAGGATATAATATAAATGAAAATTAATTTTAAGACAGAAAAATAATAATTTCGGTGACCCCTGCCAATACAACTAAAGAATATGACAAGAAAATAACTAGAGTATAAGTTGGCAGTAATTTTGCTAAAAAAATTGCATACAAACTAAAGAATATGACAAGAAAATAAGAATATACACTTTTTGCTAAATTTGGAGTTACTTCCTATAACAGTGATGATGACAGAGTAGTGTAAAGTATATTCTCCTAGCAGTATGTTCCATCTTGTAAAAGAAAAGGAAAGAAAAATTGTTTTCTAGGCATAAAAAAGAGACCTTTTACAGTACAACAAGTTATTTTGGACCGTTTATTTTTTTGATCTAGTGACCCAGATTTGCTAATACTACACCAACAATTGTTTTCTAGGCTAATACTACATCAAGCAAGCAGAGTGTTGAATGATGGTGACAGAGGAAGGAGGAAGGAGGAGAGGTACCTGGTCGCCGGAGGGGTCGGGGCCGCGGTCGAAGGAGAGCAGGGGCCGGTGGCGGAGGACGGCAGGGGCAGGCGGGATTGGCGCGTCGGGGCCGCGCTCGCGGGCTGCTGCAGGAGCCGGAGGAGGCCCTCGCTCGTCGGAGGGAGGAGGAGAGGAGAGGAGCGGGCGGCGCGCGCTCGGCCGATCCCGTTCGGGGGGCGCGGGGGCGGCGGGGGTGCAGTCCCGCGGGGGTCGGGGCGGCGGCGTTGAGGTAGCGCAAGAGCACAGCGGCGGACGGCGTGCAGGCGCGGCGGACGGAGGGGGCAGAGCAAGGGGGCGGCGGCGTACGGTTGGGGTCGAGGAGTGGGGGATCTAGCGAGCGAGGGAGGGAGGGAGGCGACAGTGCGAGGCCAGGGAACAAGTATGTCTATTCTAATGGCGCACCTCCCCCTGGTGCGCCATAAGTACGTCAACTCTAATGGCGCACCTCCCCCTGGTGCGCCATTAGAATTTGGTTTTACTTACTAGCCCGACTGGTCAGGTTATATCCCACCTAACCCTATCTCCATCAGAACACGCCCACTAGCCCGACTGGTCAGCACGCAGCACGGAGGTCCTGGGTTCGATTCCCAGGCTCCCCAATTTTTATTTTTATGCATTTAAAATGCTGTTTGATATTTATTTGTGTTTAAATATGTTCAAACTTGTTTAAATCATAACAGTAATAATTTTTTATGCTTTTTTTTGCAAATTTAGTTGCATTCATTTGTGACAGTGGAGCGGGCCGGGGAGGGTGCGGGGGAGAGGGTGCGGGGGGTCGTCGGCGACGGCTGGTGGAGCGGGGGAGGGTGCGGTGGGTCGTCGGCGACGGTGGAGTGGGGGAGGGTGCGGGCCGGGGGTCGGCGGCGGCGGCCGGTGGAGCGGGGGAGGGTGCGGGGGGTCGGCTACAATCGAGAAATACAATCGAGTGTCCATGAAATTTAAAAACATTCATGAGTTCGAAAAGTGCCCATGAAATACAATCGAGAAATGAAGGCTACAATTTAAATACAATCGATCTTAGCTAGCTATCTGTTCACAATCTTCTTGCCCTTATTTTTCGTAAATGGAGTTCTTCTCTTGAACGGACGTCCTTTAGGTAGGGTGGTCCTCCTTCTTCTTGTGGTGTATGCTAATACTTCATCGTCGTCGTCATGTTCCATCTTCGGGTCGCCGTACTTGTCGAAGTCTTGCTCATTGGCGACTCCATCCATTCCGATGATCTTCCTTTTGCCTCTCCTCACGACAACACGATTGGGCTTTGATGGGTCGGTAATGAAGAAGCATTGGTCCACTTGGGAAGCCAGTACCCATGGCTCATTTTTCGCGGTGACGTTCGCGCCTGCGGTCTTGGATTTGGCTTCGGGTATAACCATGGTGGTGAAATACCGGTCTTCTTTTATGACGCTCTTGGCCCATCTAATACGGAACATCGGGACCTTCTCTCCAGCGTAGCTCAGCTCCCAGATCTCCTCGATCCTTCCGTAGTATCTATCCTTGTCGTTACCGGTGTAGGATTCCATCGTTACCCCGGAGTTCTGATAACCAGCGCTCTTCATGTCCTTGTCCTCGGTGTAGAATGTGTAGCCGTTGATATCGTACGCCTCATACGTCATCAGGTTGTGCTCGGCGCCCTGTGATGAGGCGAATATGAGTTGTTCTTCCGCGGAAGAATCCTCATGTAAAGGGTACGACAGAAGCTTCTGCTTGAACCAACGCGTGAAACATGAGTTGTGCTCTTTGATTATATCTCCGTCTGTCCTCTGTTGGCCTCGTTCATTGTACGTCTTCTCAATAAACGTTTTGTGCTCTACCACCCAAGGATCGACCACGTCTATGTGTTGTAGCGCGACTAGGTTTGCTCTTTCAAAGTCAGCGAGTCGACCATCGAAGTCGACATGCATTTCGCGGCGACCCTGACGGTGACCCCACACAGCGAGCCTGCCGAGGTGCCTGTTGACGGGCAGACCAACGGGGTTCTCGATGCCTAGATAATTCGTGCAGTAGGAGATGCACTCTTCAGTCAGAAAGTCCCTGGCTATGCTTCCCTCTGGACGTGACATGTTGTGAACGTATCCTTTGATGACACCATTCATCCTTTCGAATGACATCATGCTGTGCAGGAACGTCGGCCCGAGTTGGATGATATCCTCCACGATATGGACCAGCAGATGCACCATAACGTCGAAGAATGCGGGAGGGAAGTACATCTCAAGCTCGCATAGTATCACCACGATCTCTTCCTGTAGCCTTCTGAGTTGCCTCACGCCAACCTACTTCCGAGAGATGATGTCGAAAAAGTTGCATAGGCCAAATAGCGTTTCACGGACGTGCGCGTCCATGATCCCACGGATTGCAACTGGAAATATCTGCGTCATCAGCACGTGACAGTCATGAGACTTCATCCCGCTGAACTTCTGCTTCACTGAGTCTAGGTATCTGCTTATCTTCCCAGCGTAACCGTAAGGAGGTTTTACTCCTACGAGGCAGGTGAAAAACTGATCGATCTCCTCCTGACTTAGAGTGAAGCACGCGGGAGGGAAGTCATTTCCGGTCTTCTTGGCCTTTTTGCCTTTGCGACGACTTTCCGTGTCCTGCTTCGCCTCATCATCATCATCATCATTAGCGTGAAGCTCCTCCCTGATGCCCATTGATTTCAAGTCTACCCTTGCTTTCGCCCCATCTTTGGTCCTCTCTGGCATGTTGAGCAGGGTACCAAGCAGACTCTCGCACACGTTCTTCGTGATATGCATGACATCAAGGCTGTGAGGCACACGGTGGATCTTCCAGTACGGCAAGTCCCAGAAAACATACCTCGTTTTCCATACCTTCAGCAGTGGCTCTGGCGCCTTTCTCTTCTTTCCCGGCTCTGGCGCCTTTTGCTTCTTTCCCGGCAGTGGGCAATCTTTCCAATTTTTCAACAGCTCGTCTATTTCCTCGCCGCTCCTCGTACGCGGGCGTCTTCGGGGTTCGGTTTCACCATCGAACAGATCCTGGCGTTTCCTCCACGGGTCATCGTCGCGAAGCCACCTTCGATGTCCCATGAACACGGTTTTTGAAGAACCGGGATCTCTATCTAGCTGGCGATACGTCGTGTCATCCATGCACCTGACACATCCAGAAAATCCGTGGACCACCTGCCCCGCGAGATATCCGAAACCGAGATAGTCGTGCATCGTCGTGAGCAGTGCGGCTCTCATAGGGAAATATTCTTTCTCTGCGGCGTCCCACGTATTGGCTGGCGTTTTCCACAGCGTGTCTAGCTCCTCTTCCAGCAGCCCCAGATACAGATTGATGTCGTTCCCTGGTTGTTTCGGCCCTTCAATTAGCATACTCATGTGAATGTACTTCCTCTTCATGCACAACCAGGGGGGAAGGTTGTACATCCACACAAACAAGGCCAGGTGCTATGTGTGCTTCTCTGGCTGCCAAACGGATTGACTCCGTCGGTGCTCGCGCCCAGCACGATGTTCCTTGGTTCGTTCCCAAATTCTGGGTGTTCGAAGTTCAACGCTTGCCACTGGCTCCCATCCTTAGTGTGACTCAGCATCTTGTCTTTTTTATTTATCTCCGGATCATTTGCGTCATCTTCTCGCTTCTTCTCCTCCCTATCCGCGTGCCAACGCAGGAGCTTTGCTACCTTAGGGTCCGCGAAATACCGCTGCAGACGAGGAGTGATCGGAAAGTACCACACCACTTTTCGAGGAGCTTTCTTCCTCTTCTTGTATCGAGTGACACCGCACACCGGACATATGGTAGACTCCGTGTGCTCATCCCGATAAATGATGCAATTGTTCATGCACACATGGTATTTCACGTGCGGTAAATCCAGAGGACACACGATTTTCTTTGCCTCCTCAAAACTGGTCGGGCACTTGTTCCCCTTGGGAAGACGTTCGTGCCAGAATGACATGTTCTCGTCGAAGCATGCGTCGGTCATTTTGTGCTTTACCTTCATCTGCAGAGCCATGAGCGTTACTTTCAGGCGGGTATCCTCGGGCCTGCATCCTTCATACAATGGAGTAACCGCGTCTATCTCCAGTTGATCCAGCTTGGCTTTCTCTCGGGCGGCAGCTCTTGCGTTATCCGTCTGCTTGAGAAGCAGCTCTTGAATATGAGGGTCCTACACCCAGCCCATCGATGGTCCATCGTCCTCTGCTCCACCGGCATCTTCATCTTCATGATCATGCCCTTCGTCTGCTCCCGCATCTTCCTCATCATCATGTCCGGCATCTTCTACATGATGACTGTGTACAGCATCACCGTCGTGATCATGTCCTGGAGATTCTTCGTCTTCTCGCCCGCCCGAGCCGCGGTGGTTGTCTTGCTGCCCATCCTCATTTCTTGCCCGACCCCCATGGACGACTTGTAACACCCCGCATGTAACTTGCCATATTTGTAACTCCGACTCTTGCCATTTCCGGCTATGTGTTATGATTTTCCCTCCGTTGTCGGGTTTTGTCTTTCGTTTTGTATTTTGTCATGTCATGCATTTTCATATCATGTCATCATGTGCATTGCAATCCGAGTATTGAATATACTCCAGGCAAAGCAAATATCATTGCAGATGCTTTAAGCAGGAAAGCTTATTGCAACAGCTTAATTCTCAAGCCTTTCCAACCAGATCTTTGTGAAGCTTTCCGCAAGCTGAATCTCCAAGTTGTTCCTCAAGGCGTTCTTGCCAACCTCATAGTATCTCCTACTTTGGAAGATCAAATTCATGAGGCACAACTCCTTGATGCCATGGTGAAGAAGGTGAAACGTGGTATCGACAAGGGTCTTTCCAAATACAAGTGCTATCGCATTGATGACAGAGACACTTTGTTCTTCGAGGACCGGATTGTGGTTCCGAAAGGTGATCTAAGGAAAGTCATAATGAACGAAGCGCACAATTCTCTCCTGTCCATTCATCCTGGAAGTACGAAGATGTATCATGACCTCAAGCAGTCGTATTGGTGGACTCGAATGAAGCGAGAAATTGCTCAATTCATGAATGAATGTGATGTCTGCCGAAGAGTGAAAGCAGAACACCAATGACCAGCTGGTCTCCTCCAACATCTTGCTATCCCAGAATGGAAGTTTGATCATATCGAAATGGACTTCGTGACTGGATTCCCTAAGTCCAAGCGCGGAAATGATGCTATCTTCGTTGTCATCGACAAGCTCTCTAAAGTGGCTCATTTCCTTCCTATCAAAGAATCCATCACAGCAGCTCAGCTGGCAGAGCTCTACACCTCCAGAATTGTCTCCTTGCACGGCATTCCACAATTGATTTCTTCAGATCGTGGAAGCATCTTCACCTCTAAGTTCTGGGACTCCTTCCAGAAGGCCATGGGCACAAATATTCGCTTCAGCACAGCTTTCCATCCTCAAACTAGTGGCCAAGTCGAGCGAGTCAATCAAATTCTTGAAGATATGCTCAGGGCTTGTGTCATTTCTTTTGGCATGAAATGGGAAGATTGTCTCCCTTATGCTGAATTCTCCTACAACAACAGCTTCCAAGCGAGTTCGGGCAAGGCCCCATTCGAGATTCTCTATGGCAGAAAGTGCCGTACTCCTCTCAATTGGTCAGAGACTGGTGAACGCCAACTTCTTGGCAATGACTTAATCACTGAAGCTGAAGAAATGTGTAAAGTCATCCGTGATAATCTCAAAGCCGCGCAATCGCGTCAGAAGAGTTACTATGATAGTAAGCATCGTGATTTGGTTTTCGAGATCGGAGACCATGTCTACCTCCGCGTCTCTCCAATGAAAGGCACTCATCGCTTCGGTATCAAAGGGAAGCTTGCCCCTAGATACGTGGGACCTTTCAAGATCATTGGCAAAAGAGGCGACCTCGCCTATCAACTTGAACTTCCTTCCAACTTCGCGAACGTGCACGATGTGTTCCACGTGTCACAGCTCCGCAAGTGCTTCAAGATGCCTGAGCGCACTATCAACTTCGAAGAGATTGACCTTCAAGAAGATTTGTCTTATCATGAGCACCCAGTTGCTATTCTTGAAGAAACTGAGCGCAAGACTCGCAACAAGTCTATCAAATTCCTGAAAGTGAAGTGGTCGGACCATTCCGACCGGGAAGCCACCTGGGAACGCGAGGACCATCTCCGTTCCGAATATCTGGAGTTCTTTCAGTCCTAGATCTCGGGACGAGATCCTCTCATAGTGGTGGAGTGTTGTAACACCCCGCATGTAACTTGCCATATTTGTAACTCCGACTCTTGCCATTTCCGGCTATGTGTTATGATTTTCCCTCCGTTGTCGGGTTTTGTCTTCCGTTTTGTATTTTGTCATGTCATGCATTTTCATATCATGTCATCATGTGCATTGCATTCGCATACGTGTTCGTCTCATGCATCCGAGCATTTTCCCCATTGTCCGTTTTCCAATCCGGCGCTCCTATCTCCTCCGGTGCACCCCTCTTGTTTTCTTCCGTGTGCGTGTGTCAAACTTTCTCGGAATGGACCGAGGCTTGTTAAGTGGTCTTAATATACCACCCGGAGACTACTGGTCAAGTTTCGTTCCATTCGGAGGTCGTTTGGTACTCCAACGGTTAACCGGGCATCCGCAAAGTCCATTTGAGTATCCAGCAAAAACCCCCTCTAAAACCAGCCCAAAACCCACCAAACTCTCTTCCATGCTCTAGGTCGTTCGATCACGATCGTGTGGGCGAAAACCGCACCTCATTTGGAGCCTCCTAGCTCCCTCTACCTATAAATATGTGTGCATCCCGGATTACAACCGCAGTCCAAACCCTAGAATTTTTCCTCCGCGCCGCCGGACGTGTCCAGCCGCCGCCGGACAACGTCCGCCCCATCGCCCGGCCAACCGGAGCGCGCCACGTCACCCTCTCTCTCCTCCCGCGGCCCGCCGGAGCCCGACCCCGGCCCCCGCGGCCCACGCCCGCCGCCGCGCCGCCCCGGCCGCCCGCCGTCGCCGGCCTGCCCCCCCGCCGCCGCGCCGGAGTGCCCCGCCGCCGCCGCCCTCGCCTGCGGTCGCCGCCGGCGCCGTGCCCCGCCGCCGCGCCTCCCCGCCGGCCATCTCCTCCGGCCTCCGCCACCCCCCTCGCCGGCCGTCGCCCCGCCGGTCCCTTCTCCTCCTCCGACAGCCCGAGCCGGCGAGCTCCTGTCGCCGACGAGCCAGATCCGATCGGGAGTGGTACTGTTCCCGTTGACCCCGAGCCCCTTTTTATTTTCTAAGTCTGGAAAAATCTTCAGCATCTTGCTCTGTTCCCGATGCGATAACTCTGTTCATGTAGCTCCGATTCGCGCGTGTAATATGTCAAATTGTTCGCCTCGTGATGATTCTCATTTTGTTCAATGGCACCATGTTCATTAGGGGTCATCTTGATGCCCAAATCTTCGTTGGAAGAGGGCTAGTTGCTGTTATTCTCTGGTTCTTATCAAAAATTGGAGATTTGTCATTTTTGTATCATTTAATCTGTGCATCTTTTGAGCATGAGCTCTACATGTGTTTTGAAGTATGCCATGCCATATTTCCAGTGGTGTAGTCCATGTATTTTTTTGATCTCTGTGGTGACTAGCACAAGCATGCAAATTAGGCCCCGTAATATTTCTGATTTCAGGGACTTAGCGAATTCTCCAAGTCCTTGTCTGCTGTAATTTTGTTGCCATCTAAACTTGATGCTACAGAGAGATCCATGCATATTTTGGAGATGTTCATTAAGGATGTTTTGTAGCTATAGTTGTAATTGATCCATTCCTGCAATTGTTTGCAATTTTAGAGTACCACAGCATGACTCAATCTTGCTCTACTTTTGCTATAAAATATTTCTGGCAGATTCTTAACATGATGGCATTTTTGCCAAGCTTATTGTAGTTGATCCATACATGCTATGCATTTTTTATTGCCATGGATAGCTTCATAAACATGCCATCTTGCTGTAGGTATGCTTGGTTTGTCATGCATTGCTCTGTAGTGAGTGCATCAAGCTCACAAAGAGGCCTACATATTAATATTTCTGGCATGCTCTGTTTTCTGCCAAGTCTGCAACCTGATAACGAAACTTGCTATGTTTACATGCTTGCCATGATATCTTCTGGTCCTTTTTGGCTAATGGTCATTAAGGGACTTTTGTCTTGTGCATTTAGTAGAACACTACCATGCCTTGTTGTGCTATGTTAAGTTCCCGTAGCACATTGATTTCGTGCTCTGAACATTGCTACCTGATGCTGTTTTCTGCCATGTCCAGTTTTTCACCAAGTCTGTGAACCTGTAATCTTTTGCACTTTTGCCATGCTTGTTTGAGCTTGATATGTTGTGAACTAGCCGTAGCTCAGTGTTCATCTTTTGTCAAGCATCTCATGTAGATTACTTCCATGTGCTTTGTTGCTATGTTGGGGTGCTGTAGCATTGTTACTTGTTGCATTTTAAGTGCTATCTTGCTGTTTATCGCAGATTAGTGTCATTCTTGTTTTGCTTGCCATTTGCGAACCGTGCATCCGTTTCCGGTGATCTTTATATCGATTTCGACCGAAATCATCTCATCTTTCCAGTGGCATGCTTGGTTTGCCAAGTTACTGCCATGTTCATCTTTTTCCCTCCGGAGCACGCATATGCATCGCATATCATATCTTGCATATCATACATGTTTTGCATCATGTTGCTTGTGCATTTCTCGTTGATTGATTGTGGTTCCGTTTGTTTGTGTTCTTGTCTTGGGTAGAGCCGGGAGACGAGTTCATGAACGAGGAACCTGTCGAGTACGCTTACCAGGATCAAGCTTTCGACAACTCTGAGAATCTTGCAGGCAAGATGACCACCCCTCGAAATCACTTCTATCTATGCTATGCTAGTTGTTCGCTCTATTGCCATGCTCGCTACCTATCACTTGCTATATCATGTCTCCCATTTTAGCCATGTCAGCCCTAACCATCCTTTCCTAGCAAACCGTTGTTTGGTTGTGTTACCGCTTTTGCTCAGCCCCTCTTATAGCGTTGCTAGTTGCAGGTGAAGTTGAAGTTTGTTCCATGTCGGAACATGGATATGTTGGGATATCACAATATCTCTTATTTAATTAATGCATCCATATATATTTGGTAAAGGGTGGAAGGCTCGGCCTTATGCCTGGTGTTTTGTTCCACTCTTGCCGCCCTAGTTACTGTTATACCGGGATTATGTTCCTTGAGTTTGCGTTCCTTACACGGTCGGGTGATTTATGGGACCCCCTTGACAGTTCGCCTTGAATAAAACTCCTCCAGCAAGGCCCAACTTTGGTTTTACCATTTGCCACCTAAGCCTTTTTTCCCCCGGGTTTTCGCGAGCCCGAGGGTCATCTTATTTTAACCCCCCCGGGCCAGTGCTCCTTCGAGTGTTGGTCCGAACCGAGCAGCCTGCGGGGCCACCTCGGGGAAACTCGAGGTCTGGTTTTACTCGTAGCTTGACTTATCCGGTGTGGCCTGAGAACGAGATATGTGCAGCTCCTATCGGGATTTGTCGGCACATTCGGGCGGCTTTGCTGGTCTTGTTTTACCATTGTCGAGATGTCTTGTAAACCGGGATTCCGAGACTGATCGGGTCTTTCCGGGAGAAGGTTTATCCTTCGTTGACCGTGAGAGCTTATGATGGGCTAAGTTGGGACACCCCTGTAGGGTATTATCTTTCGAACGCCGTGCCCGCGGTTATGAGGCAGATGGGAATTTGTTAATGTCCGGTTGTAGATAACTTGTCACCTGACCCAATTAAAAATACATCCACTGCGTGAGTAACCGTGATGGTCTCTTCTCGGCGGAGTCCGGGAAGTGAACACGGTCTGTGTTATGTATGACGTAAGTAGGTGTTCAGGACCTCTTCTTGGTCATTGCTAGATGACGTCCGTTCCGTTGCTTCTCTTCGTGCTCTCATTTGCGCAAGTTAGCCACCATATATGCTTTTGCCGCTGCAGCTCCACCTCTTTGCACCATCCTTTCCTACCAGCTTAAATAGTCTTGATCTCGCGGGTGTGAGATTGTTGAGTCCCCGTGACTCACAGATTCTACCAAAACAGTTGCAGGTGCCGACGATGCCAGTGCAGATGATGGCGTCGATCTCAAGTGGGAGTTCGACGAGGAACGTGGTCGTTACTATGTGTCTTTTCCTGATGATCAGTAGTGGAGCCCAGTTGGGACGATCAGGGATCTAGCATTTGGGGTTGTCTTATTTTCATCTGGATTTTGACCGTAGTCGGTCTATATGTTTGTATTTTGGATGATGTATGATGATATTTATGTATTGTGTGAAGTGGCGATTGTAAGCCAACTCTTTATCCCATTCTTGTTCATTACATGGGATTGTGTGAAGATGATCCTTCTTGCGACAAAACCACTATGCGGTTATGCCTCTAAGTCGTGCCTTGACACGTGGGAGATATAGCCGCATCGTGGGCGTTACACGACTTCATAGTCATCTTCATCACCTTGCCACCAATAGCCATCCATGAAACCACGCAAGAGCAGGTGGTCCCGCACCTGCCCGGAATCCGGGTCCGCAATAAGGCTCTTCAGCTTGCATCTTCGACACGGACATCTTATCTCCGTCTCGTTCTTTTCAAGCATATCCGCCTTCGCGGAGCTCAAAAACCTATTCACGATGCCTTCGGTCATCGTGCGGACCATGGTCACCTGCGGGGTAGAGCAAAACGATATTTTAGAACTAAGAAAAAATTTGGCATGACTTTCCCTAAAAATAGGACAAAAAAGAATGCATAGTGCCAAAATTCTCGCCGAAACGGAAATGAATCAACATTCCGGCAAAATATTGGCAACTATCGCATTTCAAATACTGGTACCTGCAAACACAAACATATATGCAACACCACAAACATATGCAACACCACAAACATACATAGATCTAGCTAGGACATAAAAAGTGCATGTGCACGTTGTTGGAGGGAGAACAACATAAAGACAGCTTCCCCCTTACTTACCTATAAAAAAAGGGGCTTTAACCACGTAATTTGGATGAATTTATGGTGCAAATGAGGTGAGGAGGAGGAGGCAGCCGAGACAAGCTTGGAGGAGGGAGGAGAGAATGAAGTGGGGAAAGTGAGTGGGTAGGTGTGGCTGTCCAAAATATCTAGCTCGTCCCAGGTTACTAATGGCGCACCACCACAAAATGCGCCATTAGTAACCCTGGTTACTAATGGCGCACCTGCTGGTGGTGCGCCATTAGTAGTTTTGCAAAAAAATAGTAATGGCGCACGGGGAGCAGTGCGCCATTACTAGCTTAAACTAGTAATGGCGCACTGCACTAGGTGCGCCATTAGTAGTTTTGCAAAAAAGTAAAAAATAAAAAAAATATTTTAGTGGCGCACTATGTTGCTGGTGTGCCATTACTAGTTACAAATAGTAATGGCGCACTATGTCCGGGTGCGCCATTAGTATGTCTGGCAAAAAAAAAAATTGTTACTAATGGCGCACCGTTTGTCTGGTGCGCCATTAGTGTCTTTCACACTAATGGCGCACCAGCACAATGGCGCACCACATGTCTGGTGCGCCATTAGTGGCCATTCCATCTATAGCCCTTTTCCTAGTAGTGTCTCCTCGATGTTCTTGGAGATCTATTCAATGTAATACTTTTTTCCGGTGTGTTTGCCGAGATCCGATGAATTGTGGATTTATGAACAGTTTATCTATAAATATTATTTGAATCTTCTCTGAATTCTTATATGCATGATTTGATATCTTTGTAATTCTCTTCGAACTATCGGTTTGGTTTGGCCAACTAGATTGGTTTTTCTTGCAATGGGAGAAGTGCTTAGCTTTGGGTTCAATCTTGCGGTGTCCTTTCTCAGTGACAATAGAGGCAGCAAGGCACGTATTGTATTGTTGCCATCGAGGATAAAAAGATGGTGTTTTCATCATATTGCTTGAGTTGATTCCTCTACATCACGTCATCTTACTTAATGCATTAATCTGTTCTTCATGAACTTAATACTCTAGATGCAGGCAGGAGTCGGTCAATGTGTGGAGTAATAGTAGTAGATGCAGAATCGTTTCGGTCTTCTTGACACGGACGTGATGCCTATATTCATGATCATTTCCTTCGATATCGTCATAACTATGCGCTCTTCTATCAATTGCTCGGCAGTAATTTGTTCACCTAACGTATTATTTGCTATCTTGAGAGAAGCCTCAAGTGAAACCTATGCCCCCAGGTCTATTTTCCATCATATAAGTTTCCGATCTACTATTTTGCAATCTTTTACTTTTCGTTCCATAAACTAAAAATATTTACTTTATCATTTATCTATCTCTATCAGATCTCCCTTTTGCAAGTAACCGTGAAGGGATTAACAACCCCTTTATCATGTTGGGTGCAAGTTGTTTGATTGTTTGTGCAGGTATTCGGTGATTTGTGCATTGTCTCCTACTTGATTGATACATTGGTCCTCAAACTGAGGGAAATACTTATCTCTACTTTGCTGCATCACCCTTTATTCTTCAAGGGAAAAACCAACGCAAGCTCAAGAAGTAGCAGGAAGAATTTCTGGAGCCGTTGCCGGGGAGATTTACGCCAAGTCAAGATTTGCTTCCCGTCAACTTGCCAATTTCTAGCGCCGTTGCCGGGGAGATCTACGCCAAGTCAAGACATACCAAGTACCCATCATAAACTCTCATCTCTTGCATTACATTATTCGCCATTCGCCTCTCGTTTTCCTCTCCCCCACTTCTAAAATGATTTTCGAAAAGATTTGCCTTTTCTTTGCCCCTCTTCCGTTCGTCTTCCACTAGTAGGAAATGGGGCTTTTACCCCGGTTCATAAGGGCCTTTAGTCCCGGTTCTGGAACCGGGACTAAAGGGTCGTTACTAATGCCCTAGCCCTTTAGTCCCGGTTCTTACACGAACCGGGACTAAAGGCCGTCCACGTGGCCGGTGGGGGGAGCCCAGGCAGGAGGGCCTTTGGTCCCGGTTGGTGCCACCAACCGGGACCAATAGGCATCCACGCGTCAGCACCTAGCAGGAGCTGAGGTTTTTGGTTTTTTTGAAAGGGGGTGCTTTAGGGGTTTTGGGGGTTAATTTAGGTGTTTCATATATTGTGTTAGCTAGCTAATTAATAGAGAGAAGTGTCCTCTCTTATCTCCGTGCTTGGTCGACGCTACGTACTATATACGTATGGAGAGGAGTAGACACGCTAGCTAGTAATCAAATGAAGGAAACAGAAGATCGTCATGAACATATGCATACAGAGAGAAGTGATATCGACCACCTCTCCTTCTCCGAGAGATTGGTCGAACAACAAGTTCTCGTATATCTATCCGACACTATCGGCTACATATATACAATAATTATCTCTTACAATACAATCTCCTAATTAAATTGTATGAACACAGGGTCCACATAGTATTCTCCATTTTCAGCGATCACGTGGTCAAGGAAGAATGCCGCCAATTCCTCTTGAATTCCTCGCATACGATCTTCTGCTAGGAGTTGATCCCGCTTCCGAAAAATCTAATTTGAAGAAGGTGGTCAATACATATATATATATGAATAAATGAAACTCAACACAAATGATGGTAATAAAATAAATTTGTGAATATTATTGCTTACGCACTTCATATTGTTCTTCAGTGTAGCCCCGCTCACAGGTCGTGTAGCGGATGGACTCGCAAACGTAGTATCCACAGTAATTATTCCCGGGTTCCTGCCACAACCACTTTACAAGAAATAGAGGTCAATCTAACTGATAAGCAAGCATGCTAAATGGTATTGATGAAACTAGCGCTTGAATCACTAGGAGATGCGCGGAACATGCTACTATAGTACTTACTTTTGGGTGTTTAAATTGCAGCTTCTTCGGCAGTCCCGGAGCTTTTGAGACGAATTTTCTCCAAACCCTGCCAGACAAAGAAAACAATTACTTGATATCAGGAAATGAACAAAGTTGCTGATATGGTGGATAATTATCGATTTAACTTACTTCTGGAGCATTTGAGTCATGTTCGCATAGTCCTGGGGATCTTTTCGTTTCGAGTCTAAGACGGTTACTACTCCCGGCTCAAGATTACATTACCCCGTGGATATTGTGGAAGCTGCGCATGCATGCATAAGTCATCAATTACATTACCATAACCTGGACTAATAAGGGAAACCGAATATGCACAAGACAGTAACACTCACTTGAAGTTGTAAGGAAAGAGTATTATATCTTTGTTTTGATTTAATACCAACGATTGTAGCAAGTTGGCCTCGGCTTCTTTGGGATTTTTTTCAACCGTATATGCATTTATGAGATTTGTGTTAATGAACCCAATATCACCGATTTGTCTTTTCTTCAATTCGGCGATCTTCAATCTGCATAATATAGTGAGGGTAAGTATAAATACATGCAATGAAAGAGCTGACCTATATAGAGAGACTTAATGACAGAAGTAATACTACTTATAGACAGTAGCAAGTGATAGTTGTTTTATCGAGGGACTTTAGATTGTAAAACTGGAAGAAATCCTCAAATGGAACATTCAGCAGTTCAATTCCAACGAGGTCATGCTCCGGCTTAACTCTCAGCGTCAAAGTACTCATCCCATCAGACTCTCTGCAGGTTTTCATGTACCAATCATGTAGTCTTCACATCATCATGCTTAGAGATCTGACATCTTTGACGAGAGGCTTCCCGTAATGGTATTTGTGGTTGTCCACCTCCATGATTTCATAATGTACATCGTCGGGCAGGTAATCTCCAAGATTGCTATAACCGGGCACCATACCCGGATCATTAGCGACGATGTCTTTTGACACCTTGAGCGGGGGGCACGATTGGTTCGCTTGTTCGCCGAGCTGGGCAATTTTTTTCCCAGCTCGTCGTTCTTTCATCCTTTTATCACTAACAGTACTTCCCGACCGCTCCGCTTCGGCATATGCCTTTCCAAGAACGCGCTCATAGTTGCCTCTTGGCGGAGACTTTGGTGGTTTTGTCAGGGCAGCCAGCGTGCGCTTTGCTTTCACCGGATCTACCTTCTCCTCCTCGACTTTGGTGGTTTTGTCAGGGCAGCCAAAGAAGTTCTTCACTTCGGCTCGCACGATCTTCGCGTTCTCCTCCTCGGTCCTCTCATATGGTAACTTCTCTGGAGTATTCAAAGAAGGACCGAATCCGTATTGCCTCCCGCCTCTGGCAGCTGTACTGCTAGACGCCAGCAGAGCAGACGGAGCGGCTGCGGCTGTCTTCTTTCCTTGCTTACGAGGCGGAGGAGAAGGACTACGACGCACCGGAGCAGCCGCAGCGGCGGCGGTCTCTTCCGCCCTTGCTGACGAGGCGGAGAAGGAGGAGGCTGGCTGCCCTGGCGCGCCGGCGCTGGCAGAGAAGGAGGCGGAGTGCCGCCACGCGCCAGAGAAGGAGGCTGAGTGCCCTGATCACTCGCCGGAGGAGGAGGCGGAGGAGGAGGCGGAGTGCCCTTACTCGCCAGAGCCATCCAGTTCGGAAGCTTGATGAGCTCCTTCCGCCATAGGCATGGAGTCTTCAGAGCTAAACCCAGCCGAGTCTCCCCTTCACCGGTAGGGTGGTCAAGCTGGAGGTCCTCAAATCCCTCCGTTATTTCATCCACCATCACCCTAGCATATCCTTCTGGAATCGGCCGGCAGTGGTAGGTTGCGCCGGGTTCAGTAGGTAAAACAGAGCCAACAGCCGCCTTGACTTTGAAGTTCTGCCATTCCGCCATAAGGTGGCAATGTTGAGACTCCGTGATAGCATCCACGGGGTAGCTAGGAGTAGCCGCATGCTCCAGCTGAGGCAGCTCGGTGGAAGCCACGCTGCTTCTACACTGAGATGGCGGTGTAGCTTCGGGGGCAGTTTCGGCATCTCTATTGCCGTCTCGTTCCTCTAGCACTTGAACCCTTTCGTGCAGACGCTGAATTTGGATCTGCTCCACTTTTTTCCTCCTCTCCTGGGTTTTGTAACCGCCCGCATCCGGAAAACCAGCCTTCCATGGAACGGAGCCTGGCGTGCCTCGTGTCCGTCCAGGGTGCTCAGGATTCCCGAGGGCCATTGTGAGCTCGTCGTTCTCTCTGTCTGGAACGAACGTCCCTTGCTACGCTGGATCGATATAGTGCTGAATCTTCTTGACGGGTATTGCAAGTTGCTCGTCCGTCCAACGACACCTCCCTGATACAGGGTCCAAGGTTCCGCCAGCCCCGAAGAACCAAGTCCGGCAACGGTCTGGCCAGTTCATTGTCTGTGGTTCGATCCCTTTATCAAGCAGATCATTCTCAGACTTGGCCCACTTAGGCCGGGCTTTGAGGTAGCCACCTGACCCCGTGCGATGGTGAAGCTTCTTCTTCGCAGCATTCATCTTGTTTGTCGCTGACATCTTCTTACTCTTTTCCGATGTCTTGTGGGCCACAAATGCGGGCCAGTGATCTCTGATCTTCTCATATCGGCCGATGAATTCAGGTGTCTCTTCTTTGTCGACAAACATTTTCAGCTCATTCTTCCACCTCCTGAATAGGTCTGCCATCTTCTTAAGAGCATGAGACTTGATTAATTGCTCTATAACTGGCTTCTCCGGATCCTCCTCTGGCGGTAGGGTGAAATTTGCCTTCAGCTCAGTCCAAAGATCATCTTTCTGCATATCATTGACATAAGACACCTCAGGGTCTTCCTTCTTAGGCTTATACCATTGGTGGATGCTGATCGAGATCTTGTCCCTAACTAGAACCCCACACTGAGTAGCAAAAGCATCCTTTGTCCGGAGGGGTTCAATCGGTTGGCCGTCGCGCGTGATTGCTGTGATCTCAAACCTTTCATCCGAGCGCAACTTTCTCTTCGGGCCTCGTCTCTTTACCGCAGTTGTGCTCGATCCGGAGGGCTAGAAAAAAGAAGAAAGACGAGTGTTAATTAATATGTGTACATACCAAAACAATGAATGCATCAATTAGCTAGTCAGCACAGGCTTAACTAATATATTTACCTGGCCGGACTCTGTTCGGTCACCGGAGCCGTCACCATGGGCTCCTTCTTGCACCAGCATTGGGTCACCGGAGCCATCATAATCGTGTCTTTCCTCCTCCACTCTTCGATCATCGCAGCCAGCTTCTTCACCCTGTTCTTCCAGACCATCATTGTCGTTAAGATACGACAAGATATCACCTCCGGCTAAGATTATGTCCCCCAACACCTCTTCTGCTTGCTCATCTCGTCCGTGCTCCATTGTTTCTGCAAATATTACAACATGGCAATTTTTACACAAACATGACAGCAGGTGGATATATTAATTAGTGCAAACGTAGACCTAGCTTATTCCGGGTATTAGTTATCACGGTCGAGAGGGGGTATACATATCGACCGTCCATCATGTCGAAGTTATCTGGGAGGGAGTTATATATATCGACAACGACGTCATACATACACGGGAAAATAATGTTATCGAGGAGGGGGTATATATCGACCCCCCCCCCCACGCGTTGAAGTTATCGGGAGGGGGTTTTATATCGACAACGACGACATACATACACGGGAAAATAATGTTATCGAGGAGGGGGTATATCGACCCCCCCTCGTGTTGAAGTTATATCCCCCCTCATGTTGAAGTTATCGGGAGGGGGTAATATCGACAACGACAACATACATACACGGGAAAATAATGTTATCGGGGAGGGGGTATATCGACCCCCCCCTCGTGTTGAAGTTATCGGGAGGGGTATATATCGACGAGGACAGACCCGATAAAACATAAGAAAACGAAGAAGAAATAAAAAGAGGAGAGAAGAAGAAAGGAATAGAGGAGAGGATTGAAGAAAAAAAAGAAGAAAAAAAAGAAGAAAAAAAAAGAGGAGAAGAAGAAAGGAATAGAGGAGAAGAAGAAAAAATAGAATATTTTCTATTTTTTCTTCTTCTCCTCTATTCCTTTCTTCTTCTCCTCTTCTTTTTCTTCTTTTTTCCTCTTCTTATTCATATCTCCTCTTCTTCTTTCTTTCCTCTTCTTATTTTCTTCTTTCCTATCCTTCTTTTTCTTCTTCTTCCCTTCCTAGCTAGATATATAAAACTTTTCTAAAATTGTAACTTTTGCATATATAAAACTTTTCCATGTGGATCATCATTTCTCATATATATCGAATATATATCCATTGTCATATATAAAAACTTTCTATATATGAACAAAAACCTTTCTATGAACAAAAAAACATTTTTGACATATATATTCATACATTTTGAACATCTACATACATACAATTTTTTTTGTTCACTTATACATTATAGCTAGCCACATACACATATACATTACATATGAACAAAAAAATTAAACTAATAAAAATAAAAAACAGAGCCGGGGCGGCGGCTCTCACAGCGGGGGCGGCTAGGACGATGGCGACGACGGGGGCGGGGGCGGCGAGGGCGCCGGCGCACGGGGCCTGGATGGGGCGGGGGCGGCGAGGACGCCGGCGAGCACGCGCGGGCCGGGCAGGGGGGCTCGGGGCGCCGAGGCGGCGCACGCGACCAGAGGAGCACGAGGCGGGGCGGCGCGTGGGGGCAGGGCGACGGCGACGAGCACCGGGCGGCGACCCGTCGAGGCAAGGGCGCGGGGCGACGGCGATGAGGAGCGGGTGGCGACGGCGAGCACGGGCTGCCTGGCGGCGTCGGGGGCAACTGGCGCGGTATGTCGAAAATTTTCTAAGTGTGGACTTATATAGGAAAGCCTTTAGTCCCGGTTCGTGGCACCAACCGGGACTAAAGGTGGGCATTAGTCCCGGTTGGTGCCACCAACCGGGACCAAAGGCCTCTTTTCAGCAGCCCAAAGGGCGGGAAGCGGCGGCCTTTGGTCCCGGTTGGTGGCACCAACCGGGACTAAAGGGAGGGCATTGGTCCCGGTTGGTGCCACCAACCGGGACCAAAGGCCTTGCGCTGCCCGCGGCCAAAAGTTTAGTCCCACCTCGCTAGTTGAGAGGGGCTCGGAGTGGTTTATAAGCTCCACTGCGGCTGCCCTCTCGAGCTCCTCTCAAATGCAGGCTTACGGGCCTAATGTCACACTGTGCTGTCTGCTGGCCTATTGGGCCTTCTGCGGGCCTGAATCCTGGCCCAGGTTGGGTTTCTAGTCGTATTCAGGCCGTGGTGGCCCAATAGGTGGCAGTTTTTTGTTTTTTGCTTTATTTTTTAATTCTTTTTGCTTTTAGGTCAGCAAAATTATAAACTGTCTGTTAGTGCCATTAGTTTTAGAAAACATATAAACTTTCTATTAGTGCCATTAGTTCTTTATGAAAATTCTTTTTGCTGTATTTAGTTTTTTATTTTCTTTTTTGCTATATTTATTAGCAGGCTTACGGGCCTAACCTCTCTGCACTCAGGGCTTATAAAGCATTTCAAATGAACTCTGAAAAGGTTGAAAGTTGGCATGGTATCATCATTTCATCCACATAGCATGTGCAAGAAAGTTGAGAGGGTTACGGCAAAAACTAGATGCACTTCTTGTACAAAACGGACAATGGTATCATACTCGTCTATTACAAAGTTGGCATGCTATCATCATAATAGTTGCGGGAGAAAGTCTTCACTTTTTCTTCGCTTGTGTCATTTGCTTATTGCGCCGTAACCATGGATAATCTTCATCGTTTATCAGGATGCTTGGGTCAGCCTTGACTTTGAAGGGAGGAATTTCATGAAACTTTTCATAATCTTCAAACATGTCTGTCTTGCCCTCCACTCCCACAATGTCCCTTTTTCCTGAAAGAGCTATGTGCCGCTTTGGCTCATCGTATGATGTATTCGCTTCCTTATCTTTTCTTTTCCTCGGTCTGGTAGACATGTCCTTCACATAGATAACCTGTGCCACATCATTGGCTAGGACGAACGGTTCGTCAGTGTACCCAAGATTGTTCAGATCCACTGTTGTCATTCCGTACTATGGGTCTACCTGTACCCCGCCTCCTGACAGATTGACCCATTTGCACTTAAACAAAGGGACCTTAAAATCATGTCCGTAGTCAAGTTCCCATATGTCCATTATGTAACCATAATATGTGTCCTTTCCCCTCTCGGTTGCTGCATCAAAGCGGACACCGCTGTTTTGGTTGGTGCTCTTTTGATCTTGGGCGATCGTGTAAAATGTATTCCCATTTATCTCGTATCCTTTGTAAGTCAATACAGTCGAAGATGGTCCCCTGGACAACGAGTACAACTCATCACAAACAGTGGTGTCACCTCTGAGACGTGTTTCCAACCAACTGCTGAAAGTCCTGATGTGTTCACATGTAATCCAGTCGTCACACTGCTCCGGGTGTTTGGAGCGCAGACTGTTCTTGTGTTCATCGACATACGGGGTCACCAATGTAGAGTTCTGTAGAACCGTGTAGTGTGCTTCAGACCAAGAATATCCGTCCCTGCATATTATTGAGTTCCCCCCTCCAAGCGTGCCTTTTCCAGTCAGTCTCCCCTCATACCGCGATTTAGGGAGACCTATCTTATTAAGGCCAGGAATGAAGTCAACACAAACCCAATGACATCCTCTGTTTGATGGCCCATGGAGATGCTTCCTTCTGGCCTAGCACGGTTACGGACATATTTCTTTAGGACTCCCATGAACCTCTCAAAGGGGAACATATTGTTTAGAAATACGGGCCCCAGAATGACAATCTCGTCGACTAGATGAACTAGGACGTGCGTCATCATATTGAAGAAGGATGGTGGGAACACCAGCTCGAAACTGACAAGACATTGTGCCACATCACTCCTTAGCCTTGGTATGATTTCTAGATCGATCACCTTCTGAGAGATTGCATTGAGGAATGCACATAGCTTCACAATGGCTAATCGGATGTTTTCCGGTAGAAGCCCCCTCAATGCAACCGGAAGCAGTTGCGTCATAATCACGTGGCAGTCATGAGACTTTAGGTTCTGGAACTTTTTCTCTGGCATATTTATTATTCCCTTTATATTCGACGAGAAGCCAGTCGGGACCTTCATACTGAGCAGGCATTCAAAGAAGATTTCTTTCTCTTCTTTCGTAAGAGCGTAGCTGGAAGGACCTTCATACTGCTTCGGAGGCATGCCGTCTTTTTCGTGCAAACGTTGCAGGTCCTCCCGTGCCTCGGGTGTATCTTTTGTCTTCCCATACACGCCCAAGAAGCCTAGCAGGTTCACGCAAAGGTTCTTCGTCACGTGCATCACGTCGATTGAAGAGCGGACCTCTAGCTCTTTCCAGTAGGGTAGGTCCCAAAATATAGATTTCTTCTTCCACATGGTTGGTGTCCCTCAACGTCATTCGGAACAGCTAGTCCGCCGGGACCCTTTCCAAAGATTACGTGTAAATCATTGACCATAGCAAGTACGTGATCACCGGTACGCATGGCGGGCTTCTTCCGGTGATCTGCCTCGCCTTTGAAATGCTTGCCTTTCTTTCGACATTGATGGTTGGTCGGAAGAAATCGACGATGGCACAGGTACACATTCTTCCTGCTTTTGTCTAGGTATATACTTTCAGTGTCATCTAAACAGTGCGTGCATGCGTGGTATCCCTTGTTTGTCTGTCCTGAAAGGTTACTGAGAGCGGGCCAATCGTTGATGGTTACAAACAGCAACACGTGCAGGTTAAATTCCTCCTGTTTGTGCTCATCCCACGTACGTACACCGTTTCCATTCCACAGCTGTAAAAGTTCTTCAACTAATGGCCTTAGGTACACATCAATGTCGTTGCCGGGTTGCTTAGGGCCTTGGATGAGAACTGGCATCATAATGAACTTCCGCTTCATGCACATCCAAGGAGGAAGGTTATACATACATAGAGTCACGGGCCAGGTGCTGTGATTGCTGCTCTGCTCCCCGAAAGGATTAATGCCATCCGCCCTTAAACCAAACCATACGTTCCTTGGGTCAGCTGCAAACTCAGCCCAGTACTTTCTCTCGATTTTTCTCCACTGCGACCCGTCAGCGGGTGCTCTCAACTTCCCGTCTTTCTTACGGTCCTCACTGTGCCATCGCATCAACTTGGCATGCTCTTCGTTTCTGAACAGACCTTTCAACCGTGGGCATCAACTTGGTCAGAGTAAGACTTCGTATTCCCACATGTAGGGCATGGACAACACATAAAACCATTCTGCTTGTTTGCCTCAGCCACTTCGAGAAAATCATGCACGCCCTTAATGTACTCGGAGGTGTGTCTGTCACCGTACATCCATTGCCGGTTCATCTGCGTGCATTATATATAATTAAGTGTGTCAAAAACCATTACAGAACATCATGAATAGATAATTAAGTGACCAAATTAATAGAAGTTCATCATCACATTAGAACCAAAGTACATACATAGTTCTCATCTAACAACATATATATAGCTCTCCAGAGCATCTAATTAATTAAACCATACATTGAAACTATGTAAAACATTTCAATGCGAAAACAAATGCGATCATAATCGCAACCAAGGTAACAATTGATCCAATGGCATAATGATACCAAGCCTCGGTATGAATGGCATATTTTCTAATCTTTCTAATCTTCAAGCGCATTGCATCCATCTTGATCTTGTGATCATCGACGGCATCCGCAACATGCAACTCCAATATCATCTTCTCCTCCTCAATTTTTTTTATTTTTTCCTTCAAGTAATTGTTTTCTTCTTCAACTAAATTTAACCTCTCGACAATAGGGTCGGTTAGAATTTCCGGTTCAACCACCTCCTAGATAAATAAAATCTATGTCAGGCTGGTCGGTATATATGTCATAAGCAATAAATGAATCAAATAGTTCTAAAAAGATAATATATACCACATCCGAATCATAGACAGGACGAGGGCCGACGGGGGCGGATACCAAAACCATCGCACTATGTAATAAGAAGGAATAAAATAGTAAGAAAATTAGACAAGTATCTATCTAAAGTAAGAATTTTTTTCTTTCAAAAAGAAGATAAGAACAAGAGGCTCACCACGGTGTTGCCGGCGACGAGATCGGCACGGGCGGTCGACGGCGGTGAAGACGGGAATGGGACGTGACGGGCCGCTAAACCTAGACAAATCTCGAGGAAAATGGAGCTTTGAGGTCGAGCTTCGAGAGGACAAAGCTTAACTAGTGTGGCTCGGGCATTTCATCGAACACCTCATGTGCATAGGAGGTGAGCTAGAGCACCACAAAGCCCTCCCCTCGCCGGCCTGAGAAAAACAGAGCACTCCAGTGCTCTGCTCACGGTCGAGGGGTATATATAGGCACCTCATTGGTCCCGGTTCGTGGCATGAACCGGTACTAAATCCGGGCCTTCTGTCTCGGTTCATGCCAAGAACCGGGACAAATGGTTGTGGGCCAGGAGCGAGGACCATTAGTCCCGGTTCGTGGATCGAACCGGGACAAATGGTTTCATACGAACCGGGACCAATGCCAACGAGGCCCCGGCGGGCCCCCTGGGCTCACGAACCGGGACCATTGCTCACATTAGTCCCGGTTCGTGACTGAACCGGGGCTAATGGGAAAACTGCCCTGTGACCAAAGCCCAGTTTTCTACTAGTGTTCTTCTTTTTCTTTTTGTTAGCTCGTTCGTTAGATCGTTTGTCTTGCTCTCATGGCTAGCACTTTTACCCCTCCATTGTCTCCTGACTTTGAGGTTCTTCACTTAAAACAGAGAAAAGGAGAAAATTTAAGAGATGCGTGGTATAGGATGATGGAATCCTATCGTAATTGCACTATAGAGGGGCATTTTAAGATTTTACTTCGTAATTTCTATTATGGGCTAAACATGTCCCATTGGCAACTCTTGGATTTCGCGGCAAAGGGGAATTTTATCGAAATTGATCCCAACATTGCTTATAAGATAATAGAAGGAGTACTAGGAATACTACCCCCACAAAAGGGGTTGCATCACACTCAAGAGGGAACACAAGTTTTTGAGAAACTATGTGAAGTAATGAAACTTTTGCAAAAATCTCTTGAACCCCTAAAAAATGTTAGTGGAAACCTCCACTGCATGAATATGTTGATCACTCTTTGCAATAAGCGGTTGGATGCTCTAGATCTAAAGATTTCCGAATATGAGGAAAAACGCAAAGAACCCCCGGATTTGAGCATAATTCCACTAAAAAGATGAAAACCAAAGATGGCAATACCTAGATCTATTCGTGTTTTATGCCTAGCTAAGAGCGTTAAACAATAGCGCTTGTTGGGAGGCAACCCAATTTTAATTTTCTTTTTGCTTTTTAGGTTCTGTTTTGCAATATATAATTCATCTAGCCTCTGGTTAGATGTGGTTTTGTGTTTTAATTAGTGTTTGTACCAAGTAAGACCTTTGGGATAGCTTACACGGTGATAGTTGATTTGATCTTGCTGAAAAACAGAAACTTTTGCGCCCAGTCCCAGAATTATTACAAATCACAGAAGCGTGATAAAATACTGATTCTTTTTTCAAGAAGATTGATATACCAATTGCCCCTGTTGTCCTAATTTTTCAGAATTTTTGGAGTTACAAAAGTATTCGAGAGTTATAGATTACTACAGACTGTTCTGTTTTTGACAGATTTTGTTTTCTATGTGTTGTTTTCTTATTTTGATGATTCTATGGCTAGTATCGGGGGGTATGAACCATTGAAAAGTTGGAATAAAGTAGATATTACACCAATATAAATAAAGAATGAGTTCACAACAGTACCAAAAGTGGTGATTTATTTTCTTATACTAACAGAGCTTATGAGATTTTCTGTTGAGTTTTTTGTTGTGAAGTTTTCAAGTTTTGGGTAAGGATTTGATGGACTATGGAATAAGGAGTGGCAAGAGCCTAAGTTTGGGGATGCCCAAGGCACCCCAAGGTAATATTCTAGGACAACCAAGAGCCTAAGCTTGGGGATACCCCGGAAGGCATCCCCTCTTTCGTCTTCGTCTATCGGTAACTTTACTTGAGGCTATAATTTTATTCACCACATGATATGTGTTTTGCTTGGAGCGTCTTGTATGATTTGAGTCTTTGCTTTTTAGTTTTCCACAATCATCCTGTACACACCTTTTGAGAGGGACACGCATGAATCATGATTTATTAGAATACTATATGTGCTTCACTTATATCTTTTGAGCTAGGCAATTTTGCTCTAGTGCTTCATGTATATCTTTTTAGAGCACGACGGTGGTTTTATTTGATAGAAATTATTGAACTCTCATGCTTCACTTATATTATTTTGAGAGTCTCTTAGAACAACATGGTAATTTTCTTTGGTTATGAATTTAGTCCTAATATGATAGGCATCCAAGAGGGATATAATAAAAACTTTCATATAAAGTGCATTGAATGCTATGAGAAGTTTGATTCCTTATGATTGTTTTGAGATATAAAGATGGTGATATTGGAGTCATGCTAGTGAGTAACTATGAATTGGAGAAATACTTGTGTTAAGGTTTGTGAGTCCCGTAGCATGCACGTATGGTGAACCGTTATGTAACGAAGTCGGAGCATGAGGTATTGTTTGATTGCCATCCTTTGTGTGGAGGTCGGGATCGCGCGATGGTTAAATCCTACCAACCCTTCCCCTAGGAGCATGCGCGTTGTACTTTCCTTCAATGAATAATAGATTTTTGTAATAAGTATGTGAGTTCTTTATGACTAATGTTGGGTCCATGGATTATACACACTCTCACCCTTCCACCATTGCTAGCCTCTCTTGTGCCGCGCAACTTTCGCCGGTACCATACACCCACCATATACCTTCCTCAAAATAGCCACCATAACCTACCTATTATGGCATTTCCATAGCCATTCTGAGATATATTGCCATGCAACTTTCCACCGTTCCGTTTTATTATGACACATTCCATCATTGTCATATTGCTTTGCATGATCATGTAGTTGACATCGTATTTGTGGCAAAGCCACCTTTCATAATTTTTTCATACATGTCACTCTTGAGTCATTGCACATCCCGGTACACCGTCGGAGGCATTCATATAGAGTCATATTTTGTTCTAAGTATCGAGTTGTAATTTTTTGAGTTGTAAGTAAATAGAAATGTATGATCTTCATTATTAGAGCATTGTCCCATGTGAGGAAATAAAATAAAAAAAAGAGAAAAAGAAAAAAAGAAAGAAAAAAATGAGAGAAAAAGAGAGAAGGGGCAATGTTACTATCCTTTTTCCACACTTGTGCTTCAAAGTAGCACCATGATCTTCATGATAGAGAGTCTCCTATGCTGTCACTTTCATATACTAGTGGGAATTTTTCATTATAGAACTTGGCTTGTATATTCCAACGATGGGCTTCCTCAAATTGCCCTACGTCTTCATGAGCAAGCAAGTTGGATGCACACCCACTTAGTTTTCTTTTTGAGCTTTCATAAACTTATAGCTCTAGTGCATCCGTTGCATGGCAATCCCTACTCACTCACATTGATATCTATTGATGGGCATCTCCATAGCCCGTTGATACGCCTAGTTGATGTGAGACTATCTCCTTCGTTTTGTCTTCTCCACAACCACCATATTCTATTCCACCTATAGTGCTATGTCCATGGCTCACGCTCATGTATTTCGTGAAAGTTGAAAAAGTTTGAGAATTCTAAAGTATGTAACAATTTCTTGGCCAATACTGGGGTTGTGCATGATTTGAGTATTTTGTGTAGTGAAGATGGAGCATAGCCAGACTATATGATTTTGTAGGGTTAAACTTTCTTTGGCCATGTTATTTTGAGAAGACATAATTGCCTTGTTAGTATGCTTGAAGTATTATTGTTTTTATGTCAATATTAAACTTTTGTTTTGAATCTTATGGATCTGAACATTCATGCCATACGAATAAATATGTTAGGTAGCATTCCACATCAAAAAATTATGTTTTTATCATTTACCTACTCGAGGACGAGCAGGAATTAAGCTTGGGATGCTTGATACGTCTCCAACGCATCTATAATTTTTGATTCTTCCATGCTATATATTATCTGTTTTAGATGTTTTATATGCATTAATATGCTATTTTATATTATTTTTGGGACTAACCTATTAACCTAGAGCCTAGTGCTAGTTCCTGTTTTTCTCTGTTTTTGAGTTTCGCAGAAAAGGAATACCAAACGGAATGAAACCTTTGCGATGATTTTTCTTGGACCAGAAGAAAACCAGGAGACTTGGAGAAGAAGAAGAAGAAGAAGAAGAAGAAGAAGAAGAAGAAGAAGAAGAAGAAGAAGAAGAAGAAGAAGAAGAAGAGGAAGAAGAAGAAGAAGAAGAAGAAGAAGAAGAAGAAGAAGAAGAAGAAGAAGAAGAAGAAGAAGAGGAAGAAGACCCCGAAACCCCGACACCCTGATACCCGACCCCGACACCCCGACACCCTGACCCTGACCCTGACACCCCGACACCCCGACCCCGACACCCTGACACCACACCCCGACCCACACCCCGACACCGACCCCGACACCCTGACAGCCCGACCCCGACACGACACCCAGACATCCCGCCACTACACCCCGACCGCGACACCCCGACACCCTGACACCACACCCTGACCCCGACCCCAACCACCGACACCCCGACACCCTGACACCCCGACCACCGACACCCCGACCACGACCCCGACTACCGACACTCCGACCCCGACACCCCGACACCCTGACACCCCGACATCGACACCCCGACCCCCTGACACCACACCCCGACCCCGACCCCGACACCCCGACACTCTGACACCCCGATCGACCCCGACACTGTTGGAAATATGCCCTAGAGGCAATAATGAAATGGTTATTATTATATTTCCTTGTTCATGATAATTGTCTGTTGTTCATGCTATAATTGTATTAACTGGAAACCGTAATACATGTGTGAATACATAGACCACAATATGTCCCTAGTAAGCCTCTAGTTGACTAGCTCGTTGATCAATAGATGGTTATGGTTTCCTGACCATGGACATTGGATGTCATTGATACGGGATCACATCATTAGGAGAATGATGTGATGGACAAGACCCAATCCTAAGCATAGCACAAGATCGTGTAGTTCGTTTGCTAGAGCTTTTCTAATATCAAGTATCATTTCCTTAGACCATGAGATTGTGCAACTCCCGGATATCGTAGGAATGCTTTGGGTGTACCAAACGTCACAACGTAACTGGCTGGCTATAAAGGTGCACTACAGGTATCTCCGAAAGCGTCTGTTGGGTTGGCACGAATCGATACTGGGATTTGTCACTCCGTATGACGGAGAGGTATCTCTGGGCCCACTCGGTAATGCATCATCATAATGAGCTCAATGTGACTAAGGAGTTAGCCACGGGATCATGCGTTACGGTACGAGTAAAGTGACTTGCTGGTAACGAGATTGAACAAGGTATTGGGATACCGACGATCGAATCTCGGGCAAGTAACGTACCGATTGACAAAGGGAATTGTATACGGGATTGATTGAATCCTCGACATCGTGGTTCATCCGATGAGATCATCGTGGAACATGTGGGAGCCAACATGGGTATCCAAATACCGCTGTTGGTTATTGACCGGAGAGTCGTCTCGGTCATGTCTGCATGTCTCCCGAACCCGTAGGGTCTACACACTTAAGGTTCGATGATGCTAGAGTTGTAGAGATATTAGTATGCGGTTAACCGAAAGTTGTTCGGAGTCCCGGATGAGATCCCGGACGTCACGAGGAGTTCCGGAATGGTCCGGAGTTAAAGATTTATATATGGGAAGTCCTATTTTGGCCATCGGAAAATGTTCGGGATTTTTTGGTATTGTACCGGGAAAGTTCTAGAAGGTTCTGAAGTGGGGCCCACCTGCATGGGGGGACCCACATGAACGTGGGTAGTGGGGGCAAGGCCCCACACCCCTGGTCAAGGCGCACCAAGATCCCACCTTAGAAGGAATAAGATCATATCCCGAAGGGATAAGATCAAGATCCCTAAAAAAGGGGGATAACAATCGGTGGGGAAGGGAAATGATGGGATTTCTTCCCCCCACCTTTGCCAACGCCCCAATGGACTTGGAGGGCAAGAAACCAGCCCCCTCCACCCCTAAATATAGTGGGGAGGCGCATGGGAGCAGCACCCCAAGCCCTGGCGCCTCCCTCCCTCCCGTGACACCTCTTCCTCCCCGCTTGCGCTTGGCGAAGCCCTGCCGGGATCCCGCTACTTCCACCACCACGCCGTCGTGCTGTTGGATCTCCGTCAACTTCTCCTCCCCCCTTGCTGGATCAAGAAGGAGGAGACGTCCCCGCTCCGTATGTGTGTTGAACACGGAGGTGCCGTCCGTTCGGCGCCAGGATCATCGGTGATTTGGATCACGACGAGTACGACTCCATCAACCCCGTTCTCTTGAACGCTTCCGCTCGCGATCTACAAGGGTATGTAGATGCACTCCTCCCCTCTCGTTGCTAGCATCTCCTAGATTGATCTTGGTGACACATAGGAAACTTTTGAATTTCTGCTACGTTCCCCAACAGTGGCATCATGAGCCAGGTTTATGCGTAGATTCTATGCACGAGTAGAACACAAAGTAGTTGTGGGCGACGATTTGTTCATTTTTCTTACCGTTACTAGTCTTATCTTGATTCGGCGGCATTGTGGGATGAAGCGGCCCAGACCGACCTTACACGTACTCTTACGTGAGACAGGTTCCACCGACTGACATGCACTTGATGCATAAGGTGGCTAGCGGGTGTCTGTCTCTCCCACTTTAGTCGGATCGGATTCGATGAAAAGGGTCCTTATGAAGGGTAAATAGCAATTGGCATATCACCGTTGTGGCTTTTGCGTAGGTAAGAAACGTTCTTGCTAGAAACCCATAGCAGCCACGTAAAACATGCAACAACAATTAGAGGACGTCTAACTTGTTTTTGCAGGGTATGCTATGTGATGTGATATGGCCAAAAGGATGTGATGAATGATATATGTGATGTATGAGATTGATCATGTTCTTGTAATAGGAATCACGACTTGCATGCCGATGAGTATGACAACCGGCAGGAGCCATAGGAGTTGTCTTAATTTATTGTATGACCTGCGTGTCAATGAAAAACGCCATGTAATTACTTTACTTTATTGCTAACCGTTAGCCATAGTAGTAGAAGTAATAGTTGGCAAGACAACTTCATGAAGACACGATGATGGAGATCATGGTGTCATGCCGGTGACGAAGGTGATCATGCCGCGCCTCGAAGATGGAGATCAAAAGGCGCAAGATGATATTGGTCATATCATGTCACTTTATGATTTGCATGTGATGTTTGTCATGTTTACATCTTATTTGCTTAGAACGACGGTAGCATAAATAAGATGATCCCTCACTAAAATTTCAAGAGATGTGTTCCCCCTAACTGTGCACCGTTGCGAAGGTTCGTTGTTTCGAAGCACCACGTGATGATCGGGTGTGATAGATTCTAACGTTCGCATACAACGGGTGTTGACGAGCCTAGCATGTACAGACATGGCCTCGGAACACAAGCAAAACACTTAGGTTGACTTGACGAGCCTAGCATGTACAGACATGGCCTCGGAACACAAGAGACCGAAAGGCCGAACATGAGTCATATAGTAGATACGATCAACATGGAGATGTTCACCGATGATGACTAGTCCGTCTCGCGTGATGATCGGACACGGCCTAGTCGATTCGGATCATGTATCACTTAGATGACTAGAGGGATGTCTATCTAAGTGGGAGTTCATTAAATAATCAGATGAACTTAATTATCATGAACATAGTCAAAAGGTCTTTGCAAATAATGTCGTAGCTTACGCTTTAGTTCTACTAAGATATGTTCCTAGAGAAAATTTAGTTGAAAGTTGATAGTAGCAATTATGCGGACTGGGTCCGTGAACTGAGGATTGTCCTCATTGCTGCACAGAAGGCTTATGTCCTTAATGCACCGCTCGGTGTGCTGAACCTCGAGCGTCGTCTGTAGATGTTACGAAACATCTGACATACACTTTTTGATGACTACGTGATAGTTCAGTGTGTGATGCTAACGGTTTAAAATTGTGGCACCAAAGACGGTTTTGAAACGTCGCAGAACATATGAGATGTTCCAAAGACTGAAATTGGGATTTCAGACTAATGCCCACGTCAAGAGGTATGAGACCTCTGACAAGTTTCTTAAGCCTACAAACTAAGGGAGAAAAGCTCAATCGTTGAGCATGTGCTCAGATTGTCTGAGTACTACAATCACTTGAATCGAGTGGCAGTTAATCTTCCAGATGAGATAGTGATAGTTCTCCATAGTCACTGTGTCAGGACCGGGTTTTCGGGATATTAATTTCCCAGAAAATGGCCCTTGTGCTCACCAGCCCCAGGATTACTGTTAGCTGATGAGGCACCAACTTGATACAAAAATTCCAAGAAATGTACATAATATGTAGTACAAGACCATTGTGGCCTATGAGTACAACAATTGGTTTCTAGTGGTTGATGGCGGAAGCGGTTTGTGGTTCATCTGCGTCTATGGGACTCCATTTCCCACAAGAACAGCTGACCAGGATAACTCCTATCTTCGCGAGGCTGCTATCACCTTTGCATGGGTTCCGGGGCTGTCGTCGCAACGCTCCTCTCCACGCAAGAAATCTGGCCAAAACAATAGCCAGGGACAAGCCAGTGAGTACTTTTGAATGTACTCGCAAACATTGTGAAAACGGGTATAACATACCAGATGATAACCATGCACTAAAAGAATCCATGATCACTTAGTTAGTCCCAAAATAAAACTCACGATGCATGTAAGCAGGAAATTAAAATGCACCGATCGGGTGTCTGGAATGACACCTTGAATGGGTAATAATATAAATCATGCCTCAGTCGGGCGTCTGAGCGACACCACAAAAAGGGCTTATAAATAAAAGAAATAACAAGCATGCCATAGTCGGGCGTCTATGCGACACGACATAAAGGGCTTATAAATAATAGAAATAACAAGCATGCCACAGTCGGGCGTCTGAGCGACACCACATAAAGGGCTTATAAGTAATTTAAATAACAAGCATGCCACAGTCGGGCGTCTGAGCGACACCACATAAAGGGCTTATAAGTAATTTAAATAACAAGCATGCCACAGTCGGGCGTCTGAGCGACACCACATAAAGGGCTTATAAGAGAATAACCGCAGTAAGTATCCAGGAGGTAGAACCGTCCCAGGGGTAGTCAATAATTCAAATAATGTAAATGGTTAGTCTACAATAATAATAATCATAATCCTCATATGTCACAGGTCATAATCAATGTCCTGGTTTAGCAGTTTTTCCTCCGAAGACCGACACTAAGACCGACGCTTGACCCTTCCCGGACTGTAGTCCTTAACCATGGACACGGCTATTCGAATAGATGTATAACCTCTGCAGAGGGTGTACTCTTTACCCACGAGTAACGGATTTCTTTAGTCCATCGGGACTAATTCCGTCTACGGTCTTTTAATTGAAAACACGCCTGACCCACACACACCAGCTTAACTTACCGGTGTCTGGAATCACCCACGACACCTGTCAAGCAAAACTCTAAGTGGGGAGGCTACAACCTCGATTAGCATGGGATCACAAAATTTATAACGCGCGCAAACTAGGGAAGCCACTCCCCTCGGCTACAACCGGAAACACCCATGCCCCCTGACCGGATGACTGGCTTTAATCCATGGCCATGGAACCCTCATCACAGCCTCTCTGTACGGTGTGTGCTAGAAAGGGGTTGACAACTTACTGAACCGTACCCTACCTATGGCAGGGACAAGTAGTAGTACGAAACAAGTATGGGAGGTTACTGGAACAAGACTCGATCTACGGCCGACTCAGGAGGTTTATGTATTCCCTGCATGGTTAGCATAGCAATGTTCTTCATAGTTTCCCGACAGGGTCACCACCCCTCATGCCCCATCATGCCTTACTGCACATTCTCGCCACAACGAGACGTCAGTCACGGGGTTGTGTTCACCGGAACATAACCTTCTTTCGGACTCCCTCCGAACTATCATTAGGCACATGTGGCATGAGAAGTAGCTACTGTCACCAATGTCACATACATAACAGAAAAGATTTTCACCATGTGCTTATATGCATGAGTATGATTCCACATAAAATAACACCATTCCACATTAGCGTAAATGATGGAGTTCTAGAATATTCTAGCAAAACAGCACCCAACTTGTATCATATCTGAGTTCAAGATGCTTGCCTTCAAGTTGTGGAGAGGCAGGGTGCATCCCAAAACTTTTGAAAGTTTTCTCCTCTCTCCAAAAAATCCTATTTTGAAAATATTCAAATTAACACATAGTTTTAAAACAGTACAAAAAAGGTGTCCGGAAAATTTTCAAATAAATATGAAAATAAACTAGACAGAATTTGAGGAACAACAAAAAAAGAATCAAGTCATTTGGACTTATATTTAAAAAGTTATGGCCAGTCAAAGTTTAGTCAAAGTTCTGTTTTTAATAAAAACCAGAAAAAGAAAACGTTTCGGGGGAAAATACGTTTTCGAAGTAGACGAGACGTACTTCAGGGGTTACGCGCCCACTTAAACACGTGGTGGCGGGGCTGGGTCACTGACAGTGGGTCCAGCGGCCCACTGGTCAGGTTTGACTAGTCCCCCGCCTTCTTCCTCCTCTGTCCGAGCCGAGGCGGGGGCTCCGGCAATCGACGCCGGCGAACGACTGCTCCTAGGAGCCATCCAAGGGTGGGGAAGGATCCGCCGCTCCAGGGCGATCCTTCCGGTAGTCGAAAGGGCCCCAGGGACGGAGGGGATCGTCGGCGGCGAGCTTCGCGGCGGCGGAGGCTTCAGGCATGATTGGGGATTTGGGCTGTGGTGGCTCCCGATCGAAGTTTAGAGGCTGGGCGACTCCGCACAGTCGAGGGGAGTCGGACGGTGGCGTTGGATGGGTGGGGGAGGCCCTAGTTGTGTCGCACTGCACGGGATTGTGGCGACGACCGAACTGATCGGAGACGGGGAAGAAAGCTTCCCGACGTCGATTGCTGGGTGTTGGGGGCACTAGGGGGATAGAACGAGATTGCCTGAGTGCTTGGTCGAGCTCGGGGTCCCCTTATATAGGCGGTCGAGGTCGGTTACCGCGGCGGCCGTGGATAAGCACAGCGAACCGCCGTTCTGTAGCTGCAGGGCGACGTGGCGGCGACGAGCGCGTGCCGACGAGCTTGTGGATGAGCTCGAGCTGTTCCAGGGGGCAGCTGGCGCACGCGGGTGGCTTGGGCGCCGCCGTCCATGGCAGAGACCCGCTGCCGACGCTGGCGTGCCGCCAAAGGGGCTCTGACGGCGACGCTGTAGGTCGCCACGGGAGCTTGGAGTGTTCGCGGGCGGGGCATGGCTCTTCGGGCTAGCAGAGGCCAGGGGCGCGATGCGGCGACCCGTGCGCACGCACGTGCAAAACGCGCGCTCTGGGCGCGCCCGGCGCATGCACGCTACGTGCTCGACGCAATGCCAGGGCGTGCTAGAAGATTAGGATGAGGCCGGGGATTAGCAGGCCTGGGTTAGGGGTGGTTAGGAGACTAGTGGACATGCTGGTTTGTCCAGAGGGGCAAGATCACAGTGCAAACATAAAACTATGCCAAAGCTGTCCATGAACACAAGGTGCTCGACAGAATGCCATGGGCATCTTGGCAACTCTTGGGGTGGCCAAACTCTCCAGATCCTAGTCTCTTTATGTGTATGCGATGAAGGCAAAGGTTAGTTTGGCAAAAACATAAACTTGATAGTGCAAGTTTTTGAGAAAATCAATTCTGGGCAGAAACTAAAAGCTATCATTTCAAGAACCAAAAATACTCCAATGGGTCCATTCTCCTGGACTTAAGGGTTTGGTAGGGAGAACTATAAGCAGGAAAAAGAATCATGGGCAACAGAGCAAAATAAAATGGGGTTGCAGTAGAAAATACCAAACTGGGCCAGAGAGCAAAAGAGGATGTTTTGCTCAAATTTTTCAAAGAGCACTCATGGGCTTTTGCATAAAGTTGTATTATATGCATCTACTGACATCTCCAAACACTTGGAAGAATTTTAAAGGAGTATTTGAAAGGGTTGTAGTGCAAATGAGGCCCTAAAGCTCATGACAAATCCCTATTAAGGAAACTAAAGCTTAGAAGAAAAAAATTTATGCAATTAAATTCACTGAGAAAAGAATTGTTCTTGGGAAGGTATATAAGTCCAACAATCTTTTTGAAAAGTTTCCATCCAGAAGGAAAACTCAAAAGTTCAGAGGGACAGAGTTATCTGGAATTAACAGATAAAACTAGAAAATAAAAATTTTAATTTCCTGGAAAAAATTTAATTTAATAAATCAAGGTCAAAATTTTGGGGTGTCACAACACTACCCCCCTTAAGAAAAATCTCGTCCTCGAGATTTGTTAAAAGCTGTTTTGGGCAAACATCGCTCTTACCAAAAAAATCATCCTACTTACGCAGAAAAATGCATCTACAGTGAGAGGGCAATAAGTGGTGTAAAGCTACAGTGTGGAACACTGGCGCTGCGTGGAAAAATCCATGGTTGGGAAAAACTAGATATTTCTACTTTGGATACAGTAAATTTAGAATAAAATCTAAATTTCTAAAATACGCCGGTCGAACCCGAGAGCACAGTGCTCTCTCTGGCTCACAGGTGGACCCAGGGCCCACTGTCGGTCTCTTCTTCTACCTCTGGCTCTCTCTTCTTTCTCTCGCTCGCGTGCTTTCCCGCGCTTTCTCCACCGGCGACGCCTAGCGCGTAGGGCCTCTAGGCCGTACTGCGGTAGTGCGCGGCGTGCTAACTGCCGGTGCAGCGTGCACTCACCTCGCGGGCCAGTGCACTTGTTGGGGAACGTAGCAGAAAATCAAAATTTTCTACGCATCACCAAGATCAATCTATGGAGTAATCTTGCAACGAGGGAAGGGAGTGCATCTACGTACCATTGTAGATCGCGATGCGGAAGCATTGCAAGAACGCGGATGAAGGAGTCGTACTTGTAGCGATTCAGATCGCGGTTGATTCCGATCTAAGCACCGAAGAACGGTGCCTCCGCGTTCAACACACGTGCAGCCCGGTGATGTCTCCCACGCCTTGATCCAGCAAGGAGAGAGGGAGAGGTTGGGGAAGACTCCGTCCAGCAGCAGCATGACGGCGTGGTGGTGATGGAGGAGCGTGGCAATCCTGCAGGGCTTCGCCAAGCACCGCGGGAGAGGAGGAGGAGGGACAGGGGTAGGGCTGCGCCAAGAGAGAGGTGTTCTCATGTGTTTGCAGCCCCAAATACCTCAAGTATATATAGGGGAAGGGGAGGGGCTGCGCCCCCATCTAGGGTTCCCTCCCCAGGGGTGGCGGCAGCCCCCAAAACCCATCTAGGGTGCGGCCAAGGGGAAAGGAGAGGGGGCGCACCTAGGGTTTGCCCCCTCCCACTCTCCCTGCGCCTTGGGCCTTGGTGGGGGGGGCGCACCAGCCCACCTGGAGCTGGTCCCCTCCCACACTTGGCCCACGCAGCCTTCTTGGGCTGGTGGCCCCACCTGGTGGACCCCCGGGACCCTCCCGGTGGTCCCGGTACATTACCGAAAGCACCCGAAACTTTTCCGGTGACCAAAACAGGACTTCCCCTATATAAATCTTTACCTCCAGACCATTCCGGAACTCCTCGTGACGTCCGGGATCTCATCCGGGACTCCGAACAACATTCGGTAACCACGTATATCTATTCCCTATAACCCTAGCGTCATCGAACCTTAAGTGTGTAGACCCTACGGGTTCGGGAACCATGCAGACATGACCGAGACGTTCTCCGGCCAATAACCAACAGCGGGATCTGGATACCCATGTTGGCTCCCACATGTTCCACGATGATCTCATCGGATGAACCACGATGTCGGGGATTCAATCAATCCCGTATACAATTCCCTTTGTCAATCGGTATGTTACTTGCCCGAGATCCGATCGTCGGTATCCCGATACCTTGTTCAATCTCGTTACCGGCAAGTCTCTTTACTCGTTCCGTAACTCACATCATCCCGTGATCAACTCCTTGGTTACATTGTGCACATTATGATGATGTCCTACCGAGTGGGCCCAGAGATACCACTCTGTTTACACGGAGTGACAAATCCCAGTCTCGATTCGTGCCAACCCAACAGACACTTTCGGAGATACCTGTAGTGCACCTTTATAGCCACCCAGTTACGTTGTGACGTTTGGTACACCCAAAGCATTCCTACGATATCCGGGAGTTGCACAATCTCATGGTCTAAGGAACTGATACTTGACATTAGAAAAACTCTTAGCAAACGAACTACACGATCTTGTGCTAGGCTTAGGATTGGGTCTTGTCCATCACATCATTCTCCTAATGATGTGATCCCGTTATCAACGACATCCAATGTCCATGGTCAGGAAACCGTAACCATCTATTGATCAACGAGCTAGTCAACTAGAGGCTTACTAGGGACATGGTGTTGTCTATGTATCCACACATGTATCTGAGTTTCCTATCAATACAATTCTAGCATGGATAATAAACGATTATCATGAACAAGGAAATATAATAATAATCAATTTATTATTGCCTCTAGGGCATATTTCCAACAGTCTCCCACTTGCACTAGAGTCAATAATCTCGTTCACATCACCATGTGATTAACACTCACCGAGTTTTGGTTTGATCATGTTATGCTTGTGAGAGAGGTTATTAGTCAACGGGTCTGAACCTTTCAGATCCGTGTGTGCTTTACGAATATCTATGTCATCTTGTGGATGCTACCACGCGCTATTTGGAGCCATTTCAAATAACTGCTCTACTATATGAATCCGGTTTACTACTCAGAGTCATCCGGATTAGTGTCAAAGTTCGCATCAACGTAACCCTTTACGACGAACTCCTTTTCACCTCCATAATCGAGAAAATTCCTTAGTCCACTAGATACTAAGGATAAGTTCGACCGCTGTCATGTGATCCATTCCCGGATCACTATTGTACCCCTTGACCAACTCATGGCAAGGCACACTTCATGTGCGGTACACAGCATAGCATACTGTAGAGCCTACGTCTAAAGCATAGGGGACGACCTTCGTCCTTTCTCTCTCTTCTGCTGTGGTCAGGTCTTGAGTCTTACTCAATACTCACACCTTGTAACACAGCCAAGAACTCCTTCTTTGCTGATCTATTTTGAACTCTTTCAAAATCATGTCAAGGTGTGCGTTCTTTGAAAGTATCATCAGGCGTCTTGATCTATCTCTATAGATCTTGATGCCCAATATGTAAGCAGCTTTATCCAGGTCTTCCTTTGAAAAACTCCTTTCAAACAACCCTTTATGCTTTCCAGAAATTTTACATCATTTCGGATCAACAATATGTCATTCACATATACTTATCAGAAATGTTGTAGCGCTCCCACTCACTTTATTGTAAATACAAGTTTCTAACAAACTTTGTATAAACCCAAAAACTTTGATCACTCCATCAAAGCGTATATTCTGACTCCGAGATGCTTGCTCTAATCCATGGAAGGATCGCTGGAGCTAGCATACCTTTTAGCATCCTTAGGATCGACAAAACCTTTCTGATTGTATCACATACAACCTATCCTTATGAAAACTGGTAAGGAAACTTGTTTTGACATCCATCTGCCAGATTTCATAAATGCAGCTAATGCTAACATGATTCCGACGGACTTAAGCATCGCTACGGATGAGAAAATCTCATCGTAGTCAACTCCTTGAACTTGTGAAAATACTCTTTGCCACAAGTCGAGCTTCATAGACGGTAACATTACCGTCCATGTCCGTCCTCTTCTTAAAGATCCATTTATCTCAATGGCTTGCCGATCATCGGGGAAGCTCACCAAAGTCCATGCTTTGTTCTGATACATGGATCCTATCTCGGATTTCATGGCTTCTAACCATTTGTCGGAATATGGGCCCACCATCGCTTCTCCATAGCTCGTAGGTTCATTGTTGTATAGCAACATGACTTCCAAGACAGGATCACGCATTACTCTGAAGTAGTACGCATCCTCGTCGTCCTACGAGGTTTGGTAGTGACTTGATCCGAAGTTTCATGATCACTATCATAAGCTTCAACTTCAATTGGTGTAGGTGCCACAGGAACAACTTCATGTGCCTTGCTACACACTAGTTGAAGTTATGGTTCAACAACCTCATCAAGTCTCCACCATCCTCCCACTCAATTCTTTCGAGAGAAACTTTTCCTCGAGAAAGGACCCGTTTCTAGAAGCAATTACTTTTGCTTCCAATCTGAAATAGGAGGTATACCCAACTGTTTTGGATTCTATGAAGATGCATTTATCCGCTTTGGGTTCGAGCTTATCAGCCTGAAACTTTTTCACATAAGCATCGCAGCCCCAAACTTTTAAGAAACTTAGGTTTCTCTAAACGGTGTCGTCTCAACGGAATTGCGTGGTGCCCCTTTTTAAAGTGAATGCGGTTGTCTCTAATGCCTAACCCATAAACGATAGTGCTAATTCGATAAGAGACATCATGGTATGCACCATATCCAATAGGGTGCAGTTATGATGTTCGGACACACCATCACACTGTGGTGTTCCAGGCAGTATTAATTGTGAAACACTTTCCACAATGTCTTAATTGTGTGCCAAACTCGTAACTCAGATACTCATCTCTATGATCATATCACAGACATTTTATCCTCTTGTCACGACGATCTTCAACTTCACTCTGAAATTACTTGAACCTTTCAATAATTCAGACTTGTGTTTCATCAAGTAAATACACTCAGCATCTACTCAAATCATCTGTGAAGTAAGAACATAACGACATCCACTGCATGCCTCAGCACTCATTGGACTGCATACATCAAAATGTATTACTTCCAATAAGTTGCTCTCTTGTTCCATCTTACTGAAAACGAGGCCTTTCATTCATCTTGCCCATGTGGTATGATTTGCATGTCTCAAGTGATTCAAAATCAAGTGAGTCCAAACGATCCATCTGCATGGAGTTTCTTCATGCATATATACCAAGAGACATGGTTCGCATGTCTCAATCTTTTCAAAAATGAGTGAGTCCAAAGATCCATCTACATGGAGCTTCTTCATGCGTTTTATACCAATATGACTCAAATGGTAGTGCCACAAGTATGTGGTACTATCGTTACTATTTTATATCTTTTGGCATGAACATGTGTATCACTATGATCGAGATTCATTTTAGGTGCAAGACCATTGAAGGTATTATTCAAATAAACAGAGTAACCATTATTCTCCTTAAATGAATAACCGTATTGCGATAAACATAATCCAATCATGTTTATGCTCAACGCAAACACCAAATAACAATTATTTAGGTTTAACACCAATCTCGATGGTAGAGGGAGCATGCGATGCTTGATCACATCAACCTTGGAAACACTTCCAACACATATCGTCATCTCACCTTTAGCTAGTCTCCGTTTATTCCGCAGCTTTTATTTCGAGTTACTAACACTTAGCAACCGAACCGGTATCTAATACCCTGGTGCTGCTAGGAGTACTAGTAAAGTACACATTCATATAATGTATATCCAATATACTTCTGTCGACCTTGCCTGCCTTCTCATCTACCAAGTATCTAGGGTAGTTCTGCTTCAGTGACCGTTCCCCTCCTTACAGAAGCACTTAGTCTCGGGTTTGGGTTCAACCTTGGGATTCTTCACTAGAGCAGCAAATGATTTGCTGTTTCATGAAGTATCCCTTTTGCCCTTGCCCTTCTAGAAACTAGTGGTTTTACTAACCATCAACAATTGATGGTCCTATTTGATTTCTACCTTCGCGGTGTCAAACATCGCGAATAGCTCAAGGCTCATCATATCTATCCCTGATATGTTATAGTTCATCACGAAGCTCTAATAGCTTGGTGGCAGTGACTCTGGAGAACCATCACTATCTCATCTGGAAGATTAACTCCCACTCGATTCAAGCGATTGTGGCACTCAGACAATCTGAGCACATGCTCAACGATTGAGCTTTTCTCCCTTAGTCTGCAGGCTTAAGAAACTTGTCAGAGGTCTCATACCTCTTGACGTGGGCACTAGTCTGAAATCCCAATTTCAGTCTTCGGAACATCTCACATGTTCTGCGACGTTTCAAAAACGTCTTTGGTGCCACAATTCTAAACCGTTAGCATTACGCACTGAACTATCACGTAGTCATCAAAACGTGTATGTCAGATGTTTCGCAACATCTACAGACGACGCTGAGGTTCAGCACACTGAGCGGTGCATTAAGGACATAAGCCTTCTGTGCAGCAATGAGGACAATCCTCAGTTTACGGACCCAGTCCGCACAATTGCTACTATCAACTTTCAAGTAAATTTTCTCTAGGAACATATCTTAAATAGTAGAACTAAAGCGTAAGCTATGACATAATTTGCAAAGACCTTTTGACTATGTTCAGGATAATTAAGTTCATCTGATTATTTAATGAACTCCCACTCAGATAGACATCCCTCTAGTCATCTAAGTGATACATGATCCGAGTCAAACTAGGCCGTGTCCGATCATCACGTGAGACGGACTAGTCATCATCGGTGAACATCTCCATGTTGATCGTATCTGCTATACGACTCATGTTCGACCTTTCAGTCTCTTGTGTTCCAAGGCCATGTCTGTACATGCTAGGCTCGTCAAGTCAACCTAAGTGTTTCACATGTGTTCCGAGGCCATGTCTGTACATGCTAGGCTCGTCAACACCCGTTGTATTCGAACGTTAGAATCTATCACACCCGATCATCACGTGGTGCTTCGAAACAACGAACCTTCGCAACGGTGCACAGTTAGGGGGAACACGTCTCTTGAAATTTTAGTGAGGGATCATCTTATTTATGCTACCGTCATTCTAAGCAAATAAGATGTAAACATGACAAGCATCACATGCAAATCATAAAGTGACGTGATATGGCCAATATCATCCTGCGCCTTTGATCTCCATCTTCGAGGCGCGGCATGATCACCTTCGTCACCGGCATGACACCATGATCTCCATCATCATGATCTCCATCATTGTGTCTTCATGAAGTTGTCTCGCCAACTATTACTTCTACTACTATGGCTAACGGTTAGCAATAAAGTAAAGTAATTACATGGCATTTTCATTGACACGCAGGTCATACAATAAATTAAGACAACTCCTATGGCTCCTGCCGGTTGTCATACTCATCGACATGCAAGTCGTGATTCCTATTACAAGAACATGATCAATCTCATACATCACATATATCATTCATCACATCCTTTTGACCATATCACATCACATAGCATACCCTGCAAAAACAAGTTAGACGTCCTCTAATTGTTGTTGCATGTTTTACGTGGCTGCTATGGGATTCTAGCAAGAACGTTTCTTACCTACGCAAAAGCCACAACATGATATGCCAATTTCTATTTACCCTTCATAAGGACCCTTTTCATCGAATCCGATCCGACTAAAGTGGGAGAGACAGACACCCGCTAGCCACCTTATGCAACTAGTGCATGTCAGTCGGTGGAACCTGTCTCACGTAAGTGTACGTGTAAGGTCGGTCCGGGCCGCTTCATCCCACGATGCCGCCGAATCAAGATAAGACTAGTAACGGCAAGTAAATTGACAAAATCGACGCCCACAACTACTTTGTGTTCTACTCGTGCATAGAAACTACGCATAGACCTAGCTCATGATACCATTGTTGGGGAACGTAGCAGAAATTCAAAATTTTCTACGCATCACCAAGATCAATCTATGGAGTAATCTAGCAACGAGGGAAGGGGAGTGCATCTACATACCATTGTAGATCACGATGCGGAAGCGTTGCAAGAACGCGGATGAAGGAGTCGTACTTGTAGCGATTCAGATCGCGGTTGATTCCAATCTAAGCACCGAAGAACGGTGCCTCCGCGTTCAACACACGTGCAGCCCGGTGACGTCTCCCACGCCTTGATCCAGCAAGGAGAGAGGGAGAGGTTGGGGAAGACTCCGTCCAGCAGCAGCACAACGGCGTGGTGGTGATGGAGGAGCGTGGCAATCCTGCAGGGCTTCGCCAAGCACCGCGGGAGAGGAGGAGGAGGGAGAGGGGTAGGGCTGCGCCAAGAGAGAGGTGTTCTCATGTGTTTGCAGCCCCAAATACCTCAAGTATATATAGGGGAAGGGGAGGGGCTGCGCCCCCATCTAGGGTTCCCTCCCCAGGGGTGCCGGTAGCCCCCAAAACCAATCTAGGGTGCGGCCAAGGGGAAAGGAGAGGGGGGCGCACCTAGGGTGGGCCTTAAGTCCCATCTGGACCTAGGGTTTGCCCCCTCCCACTCTCCCTGCGCCTTGGGCCTTGGTGGGGGGGCGCACCAGCCCACCTGGAGCTGGTCCCCTCCCACACTTAGCCCACACAGCCTTCTGGGGCTGGTGGCCCCAGCTGGTGGACCCCCGGGACCCTCCCGGTGGTCCCAGTACATTACCGAAAGCACCCGAAACTTTTCCGGTGACCAAAACAGGACTTCCCATATATAAATCTTTACCTCCGGACCATTCCGGAACTCCTCGTGACGTCCGGGATCTCATCCGAGACTCCTAACAACATTCGGTAACCACGTATATCTATTCCCTATAACCCTAGCGTCATCGAACCTTAAGTGTGTAGACCCTACGAGTTCGGGAACCATGCAGACATGACTGAGACGTTCTCCGGCCAATAACCAACAGCGGGATCTGGATACCCATGTTGGCTCCCACATGTTCCACGATGATCTCATCGGATGAACCATGATGTCAGGGATTCAATCAATCCCGTATACAATTCCCTTTGTCAATCGGTATGTTACTTGCCCGAGATCCGATCGTCGGTATCCCGATACCTTGTTCAATCTCGTTACCGGCAAGTCTCTTTACTCGTTTCGTAACACACATCATCCCGTGATCAACTCCTTGGTCACATTGTGCACATTATGATGATGTCCTACCGAGTGAGCCCAGAGATACCTCTCCGTTTACACGGAGTGACAAATCCCAGTCTCGATTCGTGCCAACCCAACAGACACTTTCGGAGATACCTGTAGTGCACCTTTATAGCCACCCAGTTACGTTGTGACGTTTGGTACACCCAAAGCATTCCTACGGTATCCGGGAGTTGCACAATCTCATGGTCTAAGGAACTGATACTTGACATTAGAAAAACTCTTAGCAAACGAACTACACGATCTTGTGCTAGGCTTAGGATTGGGTCTTGTCCATCACATCATTCTCCTAATGATGTGATCCCGTTATCAACGACATCCAATGTCCATGGTCAGGAAACCGTAACCATCTATTGATCAACAAGCTAGTCAACTAGAGGCTTACTAGGGACATGGTGTTGTCTATGTATCCACACATGTATCTGAGTTTCCTATCAATACAATTCTAGCATGGATAATAAACGATTATCATGAACAAGGAAATATAATAATAACCAATTTATTATTGCCTCTAGGGCATATTTCCAACAGTCTCCCACTTGCACTAGAGTCAATAATCTCGTTCACATCACCATGTGATTAACACTCACCGAGTTTTGGTTTGATCATGTTATGCTTGTGAGAGAGGTTATTAGTCAACGGGTCTGAACCTTTCAGATCCGTGTGTGCTTTACGAATATCTATGTCATCTTGTGGATGCTACCACGCGCTATTTGGAGCCATTTCAAATAACTGCTCTACTATATGAATCCGGTTTACTACTCAGAGTCATCCGGATTAGTGTCAAAGTTCGCATCAACGTAACCCTTTACGACGAACTCCTTTTCACCTCCATAATCGAGAAAATTCCTTAGTCCACTAGATACTAAGGATAAGTTCGACCGCTGTCATGTGATCCATTCCCGGATCACTATTGTACCCCTTGACCAACTCATGGCAAGGCACACTTCATGTGCGGTACACAGCATAGCATACTGTAGAGCCTACGTCTAAAGCATAGGGGACGACCTTCATCCTTTCTCTCTCTTCTGCTGTGGTCAGGTCTTGAGTCTTACTCAATACTCACACCTTGTAACACAGCCAAGAACTCCTTCTTTGCTGATCTATTTTGAACTCTTTCAAAATCATGTCAAGGTGTGCGTTCTTTGAAAGTATCATCAGGCGTCTTGATCTATCTCTATAGATCTTGATGCCCAATATGTAAGCAGCTTTATCCAGGTCTTCCTTTGAAAAACTCCTTTCAAACAACCCTTTATGCTTTCCAGAAATTTTACATCATTTCGGATCAACAATATGTCATTCACATATACTTATCAGAAATGTTGTAGCGCTCCCACTCACTTTATTGTAAATACAAGTTTCTAACAAACTTTGTATAAACCCAAAAACTTTGATCACTCCATCAAAGCGTATATTCTGACTCCGAGATGCTTGCTCTAATCCATGGAAGGATCGCTGGAGCTAGCATACCTTTTAGCATCCTTAGGATCGACAAAACCTTTCTGATTGTATCACATACAACCTTTCCTTATGAAAACTGGTAAGGAAACTTGTTTTGACATCCATCTGCCAGATTTCATAAATGCAGCTAATGCTAACATGATTCCGACGGACTTAAGCATCGCTACGGATGAGAAAATCTCATCGTAGTCAACTCCTTGAACTTGTGAAAATACTCTTTGCCACAAGTCGAGCTTCATAGACGGTAACATTACCGTCCATGTCCGTCCTCTTCTTAAAGATCCATTTATCTCAATGGCTTGCCGATCATCGCGCAAGCTCACCAAAGTCCATGCTTTGTTCTGATACATGGATCCTATCTCGGATTTCATGGCTTCTAACCATTTGTCGGAATATGGGCCCACCATCGCTTCTCCATAGCTCGTAGGTTCATTGTTGTCTAGCAACATGACTTCCAAGACAGGATCACGCATTACTCTGAAGTAGTACGCATCCTCGTCGTCCTACGAGGTTTGGTAGTGACTTGATCCGAAGTTTCATGATCACTATCATAAGCTTCCACTTCAATTGGTGTAGGTGCCACAGGAACAACTTCATGTGCCTTGCTACACACTAGTTGAAGTTATGGTTCAATAACCTCATCAAGTCTCCACCATCCTCCCACTCAATTCTTTCGAGAGAAACTTTTCCTCGAGAAAGGACCCGTTTCTAGAAGCAATTACTTTTGCTTCCAGATCTGAAATAGGAGGTATAACCAACTGTTTTGGATTCTATGAAGATGCATTTATCCGCTTTGGGTTCGAGCTTATCAGCCTGAAACTTTTTCACATAAGCATCGCAGCCCCAAACTTTTAAGAAACTTAGGTTTCTCTAAACGGTGTCGTCTCAATGGAATTGCCTGGTGCCCCTTTTTAAAGTGAATGCGGTTGTCTCTAATGCCTAACCCATAAAGGATAGTGGTAATTCGATAAGAGACATCATGGTATGCACCATATCCAATAGGGTGCAGTTATGATTTTCGGACACACCATCACACTGTGGTGTTCCAGGCAGTATTAATTGTGAAACACTTTCCACAATGTCTTAATTGTGTGCCAAACTCGTAACTCAGATACTCATCTCTATGATCATATCACAGACATTTTATCCTCTTGTCACGACGATCTTCAACTTCACTCTGAAATTACTTGAACCTTTCAATAATTCAGACTTGTGTTTCATCAAGTAAATACACTCAGCATCTACTCAAATCATCTGTGAAGTAAGAACATAACGACATCCACTGTATGCCTCAGCACTCATTGGACTGCATACATCAAAATGTATTACTTCCAATAAGTTGCTCTCTTGATCCATCTTACTGAAAACGAGGCCTTTCAGTCATCTTGCCCATGTGGTATGATTTGCATGTCTCAAGTGATTCAAAATCAAGTGAGTCCAAACGATCCATCTGCATGGAGTTTCTTCATGCATATATACCAATAGACATTGTTCGCATGTCTCAATCTTTTCAAAAATGAGTGAGTCCAAAGATCCATCTACATGGAGCTTCTTCATGCGTTTTATACCAATATGACTCAAATGGTAGTGCCACAAGTATGTGGTACTATCATTACTATTTTATATCTTTTGGCATTAACATGTGTATCACTACGATCGAGATTCATTTTAGGTGCAAGACCATTGAAGGTATTATTCAAATAAACAGAGTAACCATTATTCTCCTTAAATGAATAACCGTATTGCGATAAACATAGTCCAATCATGTCAGGGATTCAATCAATCCCGTATACAATTCCCTTTGTCAATCGGTATGTTACTTGCCCGAGATCCGATCGTCGGTATCCCGATACCTTGTTCAATCTCGTTACCGGCAAGTCTCTTTACTCGTTCCGTAACTCACATCATCCCGTGATCAACTCCTTGGTCACATTGTGCACATTATGATGATGTCCTACCGAGTGGGCCCAGAGATACCTCTCCGTTTACACGGAATGACAAATCCCAGTCTCGATCCGTGCCAACCCAACAGACACTTTCGGAGATACCCATAGTGCACCTTTATAGTCACCCAGTTACGTTGTGACGTTTGGCACACCCAAAGCACTCCTACGGTATCCGGGAGTTGCACGATCTCATGGTCTAACGAAAAGATACTTGACATTGGAAAAGCTCTAGCAAACGAAACTACACGATCTTTTATGCTATGCTTAGGATTGGGTCTTGTCCATCACATCATTCTACTAATGATGTGATCCCGTTATCAACGACATCCAATGTCCATGGTCAGGAAACCGTAACCATCTATTGATCAACGAGCTAGTCAACTAGAGGCTTACTAGGGACATGGTGTTGTCTATGTATCCACACATGTATCTGAGTTTCCTATCAATACAATTCTAGCATGGATAATAAACGATTATCATGAACAAGGAAATATAATATTAACCAATTTATTATTGCCTCTAGGGCATATTTGCAATAGCACTGTCGGCACTGCTCGCGGATTCGCCTTCGAACACCGGCGATCGAGCGACGAGCGGCGCTGGTGGACTTCGCCCACCGTACACCGATCTCGAGCTATAAAATGATCGCGGTGCTCTTTCTTCTTCCTCACACCTGGCCTCGCTCCTCCTTCTTTTTCATTCTCCTCCATTTCTGTTTGCAGGAGCTCAAGACGAGGCTCTAATGGCGGAGGTGATGCCGGACTGGTACGTGGTCCTGATGTGCGGAGGTTTGGTGACGTTGCTGGGGTTCTCCGTGCTCCTGTGCGTGATGATCCTTGATGATCGTCGTGATGCTGCCGCTCGAGTGTTGGCTCTCCGCGGCGGCGGTGATCATGAGGATTAAGTGCGGCATCGAGTGCTAACTGCTGTCAGTGTGCTGGAAGCCACTTGCACCTGAATAGTTACCCACAAAACTCTCCTACTGAGACTGTGGTGTGCTCGGGTGTGATCAGTTAGGTGCAAAATGTGCACGAGGATTTGTAATTAGCGCACGTGGTCGTGTGGTTGTGGTTGTGAGTCTGCTGTTATGGTGCTGCGTAAATAAAAATCTATGTCGTGTAGAAGTATATGCTGCAGCAACTCAGGGAAAGAAATCTCACTTCAAAATTTATCGTGAGTGAAAATTAGTTAAATTAAAATTAACAGCAGTAAAACTGCTCACATCAATAAAACCAAATATTTGATCCGCCGCACAAATTTAGGATACCACGCACAAGTTGCAACACATAAATAAATGCTGGGATAATAATCATAGCGGTGATGTTTACAATGAAAACGGTAAATGGACAGTGTCCTGAGAGAACGTCTCTGGTACTGGGGCACACTCCTCTTCTATCTGGGGAAGCGGATTGACTAGCTGATGAATGCGTCTCTCCTGGTCGGGTCTCAGTGGTCTGCCGATAGCGATCTGAGGATTTAAATCAGCGAGGCTCTGGAGATAACCCATTACCAGCTGAGTCAAACGTTCCTGAGCGATAACATATTGGGCAAGGTTGGCCAGTACTGGGTCTCTTTCGATTCGTCCACCGGGAAAAGATGCTACTTCTCCGGGTGCTGCACGACTCGAAAAGTAATAATACCCTCGTTCGCTGGCATAGGGTACCGCGAATCGAAGACGAGCAAGCGCTTCGTACGCAGCAGCTTCTATGGCCATATGCGGAGTCGGCATGGATTTCCCACGAAGGAGACTTCCGTTGGGTCTTGGTTTGGGTTTGCGGGAGGGATGTGCACCACTGCCCAATATTTCGAGGTGGAGGGGGTGATCCTCGATTTGAGCAACTCGTACTGGGGTGGATGGATAGCACTCATGGTACTGCAGGTAAAGTCCCACAATATTTTAACAAAACTACCCGGGGTTGCGTCTGGAGTCCTCAGATAAATACTGGGGGTCGGCATGGCAAAGAAATGGCTGTGAGTGTTGTGCACAAGGCGGGGGGTACTTGGCAGGGTCACGAGGTGGCCTATTATATAGCATTGGGGCTGGGTTATTTACCGCGGTGAAGGGTAACTAGTTTGTCGGTCTGCTCTTGGGGCCGGGGTCGAAGCCACAGATACACATATCTCATAAATGTGACGCATTGTTGTGGGTGTCATCGGGGTTGGTTTTTTTTTGGTAGCTGCGCCCGGAAAAATGCAACTGTACGCTGACGTACTTATGCATTGCTGCTATTCAAAAATAGGGGCGCACAGGCAGACAACATTTAATAATAGTGATACAGGGTCACACAATTACAAGGCGTGGAAATACTAAGGCTTGGTACTACTCGAGTGACTTAGTCTACTTCGTTAATATCTAAGCGGCCTTGCCTTGTGGATGTCGAGGTTTCTCCACGGGTTTCACCGTCGGGATTAGCTGGATGAGGTTGAGGGGCTGCAGGGTCGGGGTAGCGATGATGACCATCGCGGGGGTTGTTGGCCACAATCCCGTTGGAGCGTGTTCACAAAAGGCGACGAAGCACTTCTGGGGACACCAAAGCATTTTGGTCGATGGCTGGGGCAGACCTCAAGGACTCGATTGGCTGTCCGAACAGCATGACTGGGTTGTCGGCTTCGGGCTCATCTTCTCCTCTTGCCGGGGCTCGGCGAACCAGTTCTCCACGAGCTGCGATCATATCAAGGGTGATCTGATCGAACAGTTCCTCTAGTGCACTTACATAGCGCACGAGATGCAACAATGCAGGATCCGACTCGTGATCCCCGTTGGCAACCTGGGGCGGCCTACCATACCCGTCACGGCTGGGGTAGTAGTAGAATGAGCGACAGTTAACTCTGGGCGACAGGTGCCGGAGTTGAACTATAGCTTCTTGAGCAGCTAGCTGGATGGCTTGTGGCTCAAAAGAAGTTGTCCTTCCGGTGAACCTATAGGGGCACTCTGGTGATAGACCCCTACCATAGATGTGTACAGTGGCCCAGAATTGACGGCTCTCACCGCTCATGGGTCCTTGGTACACAACATATTCTGGGGGCTCTTCTAATGCATGGGCACGGCGGGTGAGGTTTGCGAGCACGGTCACAAAACCTCCAAGGTTGGTGGTTGTGGTCTCATTATGCACAATAGGGCCAGGCATTATGCCTCGAGTTGGGGGAGGAGGCTGTGTTGTGCTGAGTTGAGGCTAGCGTGCCCTTTTTATAGGAAAAGGGGACGGAGCCTTCCTTCGCACGCTTGCGAATGAGACACTTTAGGTGTCGGTCACTGGCGCATGATCGACGGGCTAGGCTGATAGGTTGGGCACCGACTGCCAAAAGGTGTCGGGGTCACTGTGTGGCTATCTTACACGGGAAGCTTGGTCGGGGTTAGGTTAGGATCTGGTGGGTTGGTTAACCTAGGTTTATTGACCTGGCTAAGATAGGATTAGCCAATGGTCAGCCTGGCTCTGATACCAAGTCTGTCAGGACCGGGTTTTCGGGATATTAATTTCCCAGAAAATGGCCCTTGTGCTCACCAGCCCCAGGATTACTGTTAGCTGATGAGGCACCAACTTGATACAAAAATTCCAAGCAATGTACATAATATGTAGTACAAGACCATTGTGGCCTATGAGTACAACAATTGGTTTCTAGTGGTTGATGGCGGAAGCGGTTTGTGGTTCATCTACGTCTATGGGACTCCATTTCCCACAAGAACAGCTGACAAGGATAACTCCTATCTTCACGAGGCTGCTATCACCTTTGCATGGGTTCCGGGGCTGTCGTCGCAATGCTCCTCTCCACGCAAGCAATCTGGCCAAGACAATAGCCAGGGACAAGACAGTGAGTACTTTTGAATGTACTCGCAAACATTGTGAAAACAGGTATAACATAGCAGGTGATAATCATGCACTAAAAGAATCCACGATCACTTAGTTAGTCCCAAAATAAAACTCACGATGCATGTAAGCAGGAAATTAAAATGCACCGATCGGGTGTCTGGAACGACACCTTGAATGGGTAATAATATAAATCATGCCTCAGTCGGGCGTCTGAGCGACACCACAAAAAGGGCTTATAAATAAAAGAAATAACAACCATGCCACAGTCGGGCGTCTATGCGACACCACATAAAGGGCTTATAAATAATAGAAATAACAAGCATGCCACAGTCGGGCGTCTGAGCGACACCACATAAAGGGCTTATAAGTAATTTAAAAAACAAGCATGCCACAGTCGGGCGTCTGAGCGACACCACATAAAGGGCTTATAAGTAATTTAAATAACAAGCATGCCACAGTCGGGCGTCTGAGCGACACCACATAAAGGGATTATAAGAGAATAATCGCAGTAATTATCCAGGAGGTAGAACCGTCCCAGGGGTACTCAATAATTCAAATAATGTAAATGGTTAGTCTACAATAATAATAATCATAATCCTCATATGTCACAGGTCATAATCAATGTTCTCGTTTAGCAGTTTTTCCTCCGAAGACCGACGCTTGACCCTTCCCAGACTGTAGTCCTTAACCATGGACACAGCTATTCGAATAGATGTGTAATCTCTGCAGAGGGTGTACTCTTTACCCACGAGTAACGGATTTCTTTAGTCCATCGGGACTAATTCCGTCTATGGTCTTTTAATTGAAAACACGCCTGACCCGCACACACCAGCTTAACTTACCGGTGTCTGGAATCACCCACGACACCTGTCAAGCAGAACTCTAAGAGGGGAGGCTACAAACTCGATTAGCATGGGATCACAAAATTTATAACGCGCGCACACTAGGGAAGCCACTCCCCTCGGCTACAACCGGAAACACCCATGCTCCCTGACCGGATGACTGGCTTTAATCCATGGCCATGGAACCCTCATCACGGCCTCTCTGTACGGTGTGTGCTAGAAAGGGGTTGACAACTTACTGAACCGTACCCTACCTATGGCAGGGACAAGTAGTAGTACGAAACAAGTATGGGAGGTTACTGGAACAAGACTCGATCTATGGCCGACTCAGGAGGTTTATGTATTCCCTGCATGGTTAGCATAGCAATGTTCTTCATAGTTTCCCGACAGGGTCACCACCCTCATGCCCCATCATGCCTTACTGCACATTCTCGCCACAACGAGACGTCAGTCACGGGGTTGTGTTCACCGGAACATAACCTTCTTTCGGACTCCCTCCGAACTATCATCAGGCACATGTGGCATGAGAAGTAGCTACTGTCACCAATGTCACATACATAACAGAAAAGATTTTCACCATGTGCTTATATGCATGAGTATGATTCCACATAAAATAACACCATTCCACATTAGCGTAAATGATGGAGTTCTAGAATATTCTAGCAAAACAGCACCCAACTTGTATCATATCTGAGTTCAAGATGCTTGCCTTCAAGTTGTGGAGAGGTAGGGTGCATCCCAAAACTTTTGAAAGTTTTCTCCTCTCTCCAAAAAATCCTATTTTGAAAATATTCAAATTAACACATAGTTTTAAAACAGTACAAAAAAGGTGTCTGGAAATTTTTTAAATAAATATGAAAATAAACTAGAAAGAATTTGAGGAACAACAAAAAAAGAATCAAGTCATTTGGACTTATATTTAAAAAGTTATGGCCAGTCAAAGTTCTGTTTTTAATAAAAACCAGAAAAAGAAAATGTTTCGGGGGAAAATACGTTTTCGGAGTAGAGGAGACGTACTTCAGGGGTTACGCGCCCACTTAAACACGTGGTGGCGGGGCTGGGTCACGGACAGTGGGTCCAGCGGCCCACTGGTCAGGTTTGACTAGTCCCCCGCCTTCTTCCTCCTCTATCCGAGCCGAGGCGGGGGCTCCGGCGATCGACGCCGGTGAACGACGGCTCCTAGGAGCCATCCGAGGGTGGGGAAGGATCCGCCGCTCCAGGGCGATCCTTCCGGTAGTCGAAAGGGCCCCGGGGACGGAGGGAATCATCGGCGGCGAGCTTCGCGGCGGCGGAGGCTTCAGGCATGATTGGGGATTTGGGCTGTGGTGGCTCCCGATCGAAGTTTAGAGGCTGGGCGACTCCGCACAGTCGAGGGGAGTCGGACGGTGGCATTGGATGGGTGGGGGAGGCCCTGGTTGCGTCGCACTGCACGGGATTGTGGTGGCGACCGAACTGATCGGAGACGGGGAAGAAAGCTTCCCGACGTCGATTGCTGGGTGTTGGGGGCACTAGGGGGGTAGAACGAGGTTGCCTGAGTGCTTGGTCGAGCTCGGGGTCCCCTTATATAGGCGGTCGAGGTCGCTTCCCGCGGGCCGTGGATAAGCACGGCGAACCGCCGTTCTGTAGCTGCAGGGCGACGTGGCGGCGACGAGCGCGTGCCGACGAGCTTGTGGATGAGCTCGAGCTGTTCCAGGGGGCAGCTGGAGCGCGCGGGTGGCTTGGGCGGCGCCGTCCATGGCAGAGACCCGCTGCCGACGCCGGCGTGCCGCCAAAGGGGCTCTGACGGCGGCACTGTAGGTCGCCAGGGGAGCATGGAGTGTTGTGGCGACTGGTCGCGGGCGGGGCATGGCTCTGCGGGCTAGCAGAGGCCAGGGGCGCGACGCGGCAACCCGTGCGCACGCACGTGCAAAACGCGCGCTCTGGGCGCACCCGGCGCATGCACGCTACGTGCTCGACGCAATGCCAGGGCGTGCTAGAAGATTAGGATGAGGCTGGGGATTAGCAGGCCTGGGTTAGGGGTGGTTAGGAGACTAGTGGACATGCCGGTTTGTCCAGAGGGGCAAGATCACAGTGCAAACATAAAACTATGCCAAAGCTGTCCATGAACACAAGGTGCTCGACAGAATGCCATGGGCATCTAGGCAACTCTTGGGGTGGCCAAACTCTCCAGATCCTAGTCTCTTTAGGTGTATGCGATGAAGGCAAGGTTAGTTTGGCAAAAACAGAAACTTGATAGTGCAAGTTTTTGAGAAAATCAATTCTGGGCAGAAACTAAAATCTATCATTTCAAGAACTAAAAATACTCCAATGGGTCCATTCTCCTGGACTTAAGGGTTTGGTAGGGAGAACTATAAGCAGGAAAAAGAATCATGGGCAAAAGAGCAAAATAAAATGGGGTTGCAATAGAAAATACCAAACTGGGCCAGAGAGCAAAAGAGGATGTTTTGCTCAAATTTTTCAAAGAACACTCATGGGCTTTTGCATAAAGTTGTATTTTATGCATCTACTGACATCTCCAAACACTTGGAAGAATTTTAAAGGAGTATTTGAAAGGGTTGTAGTGCAAATGAGGCCCTAAAGCTCATGACAAATCCCTATTAAGGAAAATAAAGCTCAGAAGAAAAAGAATATGCAATTAAATTCACTGATAAAAGAATTGTTCTTGGGAAGGTATATAAGTCCAACAATATTTTTGAAAAGTTTCCATCCAGAAGGAAAAACTCAAAAGTTCAGAGGGATAGAGTTATCTGGAATTAACAGATAAAACTAGAAAATAAAAATTTTAATTTCCTGGCAAAATTTTAATTTAATAAATCAAGGTCAAAATTTTGGGGTGTCACACACTGCCACCAAGCTATTAGAGCTTCGTGATGAACTATAACATATCAGGGATAGACATGATGATCCTTGAGCAACTCGCGATGTTTGACACCGCGAAAGTAGAAATCAAGAAGGAGCATCAATTGTTGATGGTTAGTAAAACCACTAGTTTCTAAAAGGGCAAGGGCAAGAAGGGATACTTCATGAAACGGCAAATCAGTTGCTGCTCTAGTGAAGAAACCCAAGGTTGAATCCAAACCCGAGACTAAGTGCTTCTGAAATGAGGGGAACGGTCACTGAAGCAGAACTACCCTAGATACTTCGTAGATGAGAAGGCTGGCAAGGTCGACAGAAGTATATTGGATATACATTATATTAATGTGTACTTTACTAGTACTCCTAGTAGCACCAGTGTATTAGATACCGGTTCGGTTGCTAATTGTTAGTAACTCGAAATAAAAGCTGCGGAATAAACGGAGACTAGCTAAAGGTGAGATGACGATATGTGTTGGAAGTGTTTCCAAGGTTGATGTGATCAAGCATCGCATGCTCCCTCTACCATCGAGATTGGGGTTAAACCTGAATAATAATTATTTGGTGTTTGCGTTGAGCATAGACATGATTGGATTATGTTTATCGCAATATGGTTATTCATTAAAGGAGAATAATGGTTACTCTGTCTATTTGAATAATACCTTCAATGGTCTTGCACCTAAAATGAATGGTTTATTGAATCTCGATCGTAGTGATACACATGTTCATGCCAAAAGATATAAGATAGTAATGATAGTACCACATACTTGTGGCACTGCCACTTGAGTCATATTGGTATAAAACGCATGAAGAAGCTCCATGTTGATGGATCTTTGGACTCACTTGTCTTTGAAAAGATTGAGACATGCGAACCATGTCTATTAGTATATATGCATGAAGAAAGTCCATACAGATGGATCATTTGGACTCACTTGATTTTGAATCACTTGAGACATGCAAATCATACCATATGGGCAAGATGACTGAAAGGCCTCGTTTTCAGTAAGATGGAACAAGAGAGCAACTTGTTGGAAGTAATACATTTGATGTGTGCAGTCCAATGAGTGCTGACGCACGCAGTGGATATCGTTATGTTCTTACTTCACAGATGATTTGAGTAGATGCTGATAATATTTACTTGATGAAACACAAGTCTGAATTATTGAAAGGTTCAAGTAATTTCAGAGTGAAGTTGAAGATCGTCGTGACAAGAGGATAAAATGTCTGTGATATGATCATAGAGATGAATATCTGAGTTACGAGTTTGGCACACAATTAAGAAATTGTGGAAATTGTTTCACGACTAATACCGCCTGGAACACCATATTGTGATGGTGTGTCCGAACATCATAACTGCACCCTATTGGATATGGTGCATACCATGATGTCTCTTATCGAATTACAACTATTGTTTATGGGTTAGGCATTAGAGACAACCGCATTCACTTTAAATAGGGCACCACGCAATTCCGTTGAGACGACACCGTATGAACTATGGTTTAGAGAAACCTAAGCTGTCGTTTCTTAAAAGTTTGGGGCTGCGACGCTTATGTGAAAAAGTTTCAGGCTGATAAGCTCGAACCCAAAGCGGATAAATGCATCTTCATAGAATACCCAAAACAGTTGGGTATACCTCCTATTTCAGATCTGGAAGCAAAGTGATTGTTTCTAGAAACGGTCCTTTCTTGAGGAAAAGTTTCTCTCGAAAGAATTGAGTGGGAGGATGGTGGAGACTTGATGAGGTCATTGAACCGTCACTTCAACTAATGTGTAGCAGGGCACAGGAAGTTGTTCCTGTGGCACCTACACCAATTGAAGTGGAAGCTTATGATAGTGCTCATGAAACTTCAGATCAAGTCACTACCAAACCTCATAGGACGACAAGGATGCGTACTACTTCAGAGTGGTACGTAATCCTGTCTTCGAAGTCATGTTCCTAGACAACAATGAACCTACGAGCTATGGAGAAGCGATGGTGGGCCCAGATTCTGACGAATGGCTTGAGGCCATAAAATCCGAGAGGATCCATGTATGAAAACAAAGTACAGACTTTGAAAGAACTACTTGATGGTCGTAAGGCTGTTGGGTACAGATGGATTTTAAAGGGAAGACAGACAATGATGGTAAGTGTCACCATTAAGAAAGCTCGACTTGTCGTTAAGATGTTTTCCGGCAAGTTCAAGGAGTTGACTGCGATGAGACTTTCTCACTTGTAGCGATGCTAAGAGTCTGTTAGAATTATATTAGCAGTTACTGCATTATTTATGAAATCTTGCAGATAGGATGTCGAAACATCGTTTCCTCGATGATTTCTGGAGGAAAGTTTGTATGTGATACAACCAGAAGGTTTTGTCAATCCTGAAAGATGCTAACAAGTATGCAAAGCTCCAGCAATCCTTCTAAGGATTGGAGTAAGCATCTCGGAGTTGGAATGAACGCTTTGATGAGATGATCAAATATTTTGGGTTTATACAAAGTTCATGAGAAACTTGTATTTCCAAAGAAGTGAGTGGGGGCACTATAGAATTTTTGATGAGTATATGTTGTTAACATATTGTTGATCAAAAATGATGTAGAATTTCTGGAAAGCATCCAGGGTTATTTGAAAAGTGTTTTTAATGGAAAACCTGTATTAAGCTACTTGAACATTGAGCATCAAGATCTATAAGGATAGATCAAGAAACGCTTAATAGTACTTTCAAATGAATACATACCGTGACAAGATTTTGAAGGAGTTCAAAATAGATCAGCAAAGAAGGAGTTCTTGGCTGTGTTACAAGGTGTGAGTATTGAGTAAGACTCAAGACGTGACCACGACAGAAGAAAGAGAAAGGACGAAGGTCGTCCCCTATGCTTTAGACGTAGGCTCTACAATATGCTATGCTGTGTACCGCACCTGAAGTGTGCCTTGCCATGAGTTAGTCAAGGGGTACAATAGTGATCCAGGAAGGGATCACATGACAGCGGTCGAACTTATCCTTAGTATCTGGTGGACTAAGGAATTTTCTCGATTATGGAGGTGGAAAGGGGGTTCGTCGTAAAGGGTTACGTCGATGCAAACTTTGACACTAATCCGGATGACTCTGAGTAGTGAACCGGATTCGTATAGTAGAGCAGTTATTTGAAATAGCTCCAAGTAGCGCGTGGTAGCTGCATCTACAAGATGACATAGAGATTTGTAAAGCACACACGGATCTGAATGTTGCTGACTCGTTGACTAAAACCTCTCTCGTAAGCATAACATGATCAAACCCTTGAACTCATTGAGTGTTAATCACATGGTGATGTGAACTAGATTATTGACTCTAGTAAACTCTTGGGTATTAGTCACATGGCGATGTGAACTTTGAGTGTTAATCACATGGTGATGTGAACTAGATTATTGACTCTAGTGCAAGTGGGAGACTGTTGGAAATATGCCCTAGAGGCAATAATGAAATGGTTATTATTGTATTTCCTTGTTCATGATAATTGTCTGTTGTTCATGCTATAATTGTATTAACTGGAAACCGTAATACATGTGTGAATACATAGACCACAACATGTCCCTAGTAAGCCTCTAGTTGACTAGCTCGTTGATCAATAGATGGTTATGATTTCCAGACCATGGACATTGGATGTCATTGACAACGGGATCACATCATTAGGAGAATGATGTGATGGACAAGACCCAATCCTAAGCATAGCACAAGATCGTGTAGTTCGTTTGCTAGAGCTTTTCTAATGTCAAGTATCATTTCCTTAGACCATGAGATTGTGCAACTCCCAGATACCGTAGGAATGCTTTGGGTGTACCAAACGTCACAACGTAACTGGGTGGCTATAAAGGTGCACTACAGGTATCTCCGAAAGTGTCTGTTGGGTTGGCACGAATCGAGACTGGGATTTGTCACTCCGTATGACGGAGAGGTATCTCTGGGCCACTCGGTAATGCATCATCATAATGAGCTCAATGTGACTAAGGAGTTAGCCACGGGATCATGCGTTACGGTACGAGGAAAGTGACTTGCCGGTAACGAGATTGAACAAGGTATTGGGATACCGACGATCGAATCTCGGGCAAGTAACGTACCGATTGACAAAGGGAATTGTATACGGGATTGATTGAATCCTCGACATCGTGGTTCATCCGATGAGATCATCGTGGAACATGTGGGAGCCAAGATGGCTATCCAGATCCCGCTGTTGGTTATTGACCGGAGAGTCGTCTCGGTCATGTCTGCATGTCTCCCAAACCCGTAGGGTCTACACACTTAAGGTTCGGTGACGCTAGAGTTGTAGAGATATTAGTATGCGGTTAACCGAAAGTTGTTCGAAGTCCCAGATGAGATCCCGGACGTCACAAGGAGTTCCGGAATGGTCCGGAGGTAATGATTTATATATGGGAAGTCCTATTTTGGCCACCGGAAAATGTTCGGGATTTTTCGGTATTGTACCGAGAAGGTTCTAGAAGGTTCCGAAGTGGGGCCCACCTGCATGGGGGGACCCACATGAACGTGGGTAGTGGGGGCAAGGCCCCACACCCCTGGTCAAGGCGCACCAAGATCCCACCTTAGAAGGAATAAGATCATATCCCGAAGGGATAAGATCAAGATCCCTAAAAAAGGGGGATAACAATCGGTGGGGAAGGGAAATGATGGGATTTCTTTCCCCCACCTTTGCCAACGCCCCAATGGACTTGGAGGGCAAGAAACCAGCCGCCTCCACCCCTATATATAGTGGGGAGGCGCATGGGAGCAGCATCCCAAGCCCTGGCGCCTCCCTCCCTCCCGTGACACCTCTTCCTCCCCGCTTGCGCTTGGCGAAGCCCTGCCGGGATCCCGCTACTTCCACCACCACGCCGTTGTGCTGCTGGATCTCCATCAACTTCTCCTCCCCCTTGCTGGATCAAGAAGGAGGAGACGTCCCCGCTCCGTACGTGTGTTGAACACGGAGGTGCCGTCCGTTCGGCGCTAAGATCATCGGTGATTTGGATCACGACGAGTACGACTCCATCAACCCCGTTCTCTTGAACGCTTCCGCTCGCGATCTACAAGGGTATGTAGATGCACTCCTCCCCTCTCGTTGCTAGCATCTCCTAGATTGATCTTGGTGACACGTAGGAAAATTTTGAATTTCTGCTACGTTCCCCAACAGTGGCATCATGAGCGAGGTTTATGCGTAGATTCTATGCACGAGTAGAACACAAAGTAGTTGTGGGCGACGATTTGTTCAATTTTCTTACCGTTACTAGTCTTATCTTGATTCGGCGGCATTGTGGGATGAAGCGGCCCGGACCGACCTTACACGTACTCTTACGTGAGACAGGTTCCACCGACTGACATGCACTTGATGCATAAGGTGGCTAGCAGGTGTCTGTCTCTCCCACTTTAGTCGGATCGGATTCGATGAAAAGGGTCCTTATGAAGGGTAAATAGCAATTGGCATATCACCGTTATGGCTTTTGCGTAGGTAAGCAACGTTCTTGCTAGAAACCAATAGCAGCCACGCAAAACATGCAACAACAATTAGAGGACGTCTAACTTGTTTTTGCAGGGTATGCTATGTGATGTGATATGGCCAAAAGGATGTGATGAATGATATATGTGATGTATGAGATTGATCATGTTCTTGTAATAGGAATCACGACTTGCATGTCGATGAGTATGACAACCGGCAGGAGCCATAGGAGTTTTCTTAATTTATTGTATGACCTGCGTGTCAATGAAAAACGCCATGTAATTACTTTACTTTATTGCTAACCGTTAGCCATAGTAGTAGAAATAATAGTTGGCAAGACAACTTCATGAAGACACGATGATGGAGATCATGATGATGGAGATCATGGTGTCATGCCGGTGACGAAGGTGATCATGCGGCGCCTCGAAGATGGAGATCAAAAGGCGCAAGATGATATTGGCCATATCATGTCACTTTATGATTTGCATGTGATGTTTGTCATGTTTACATCTTATTTGCTTAGAACGATGGTATCATAAATAAGATGATCCCTCACTAAAATTTCAAGAGATGTGTTCCCCCTAACTGTGCACCGTTGCGAAGGTTCGTTGTTTCGAAGCACCACGTGATGATCGGGTGTGATAGATTCTAACGTTCGCATACAACGGGTGTTGACGAGCCTAGCATGTACAGACATGGCCTCGGAACACAAGCAAAACACTTAGGTTGACTTGACGAGCCTAGCATGTACAGACATGGCCTCGGAACACAAGAGACCGAAAGGTCGAACATGAGTCGTATAGTAGATACGATCAACATGGAGATGTTCACCGATGATGACTAGTCCGTCTCGCGTGATGATCGGACACGGCCTAGTCGATTCGGATCATGTATCACTTAGATGACTAGAGGGAATTCTTTCTAAGTGGGAGTTCATTAAATAATCAGATGAACTTAATTATCATGAACATAGTCAAAAGGTCTTTGCAAATAATGTCGTAGCTTACGCTTTAGTTCTACTAAGATATGTTCCTAGAGAAAATTTAGTTGAAAGTTGATAGTAGCAATTATGCGGACTGGGTCCGTGAACTGAGGATTGTCCTCATTGCTGCACAGAAGGCTTATGTCCTTAATGCACCGCTCGGTGTGCTGAACCTCGAGCGTCGTCTGTAGATGTTACGAAACATCTGACATACACGTTTTGATGACTACGTGATAGTTCAGTGTGTGATGCTAATGGTTTAAAATTGTGGCACCAAAGACGGTTTTGAAACGTCGCAGAACATATGAGATGTTCCAAAGACTGAAATTGGGATTTCAGACTAATGCCCACGTCAAGAGGTATGAGACCTCTGACAAGTTTCTTAAGCCTACAAACTAAGGGAGAAAAGCTCAATCGTTGAGCATGTGCTCAAATTGTCTGAGTACTACAATCACTTGAATCGAGTGGCAGTTAATCTTCCAGATGAGATAGTGATGGTTCTCCATAGTCACTGTGTCAGGACCGGGTTTTCGGGATATTAATTTCCCAGAAAATGGCCCTTGTGCTCACCAGCCCCAGGATTACTGTTAGCTGATGAGGCACCAACTTGATACAAAAATTCCAAGCAATGTACATAATATGTAGTACAAGACCATTGTGGCCTATGAGTACAACAATTGGTTTCTAGTGGTTGATGGCGGAAGCGGTTTGTGGTTCATCTGCATCTATGGGACTCCATTTCCCACAAGAACAGCTGACCAGGATAACTCCTATCTTCGCGAGGCTGCTATCACCTTTGCATGGGTTCCGGGGCTGTCGTCGCAACGCTCCTCTCCACGCAAGAAATCTGGACAAGACAGTAGCCAGGGACAAGCCAGTGAGTACTTTTGAATGTACTCGCAAACATTGTGAAAACAGGTATAACATAGCAGGTGATAATCATGCACTAAAAGAATCCACGATCACTTAGTTAGTCCCAAAATAAAACTCACGATGCATGTAAGCAGGAAATTAAAATGCACCGATCGGGTGTCTGGAACGACACCTTGAATGGGTAATAATATAAATCATGCCTCAGTCGGGCGTCTGAGCGACACCACAAAAAGGGCTTATAAATAAAAGAAATAACAAGCATGCCACAGTCGGGCGTCTATGCGACACCACATAAAGGGCTTATAAATAATAGAAATAAAAAGCATGCCACAGTCGGGCGTCTGAGCGACACCACATAAAGGGCTTATAGGTAATTTAAAAAACAAGCATGCCACAGTCGGGCGTCTGAGCGACACCACATAAAGGGCTTATAAATAATTTAAATAACAAGCATGCCATAGTCGGGCGTCTGAGCGACACCACATAAAGTGCTTATAAGTAATTTAAATAACAAGCATGCCATAGTCGGGCGTCTGAGCGACACCACATAAAGGGCTTATAAGAGAATAATTGCAGTAAGTATCCAGGAGGTAGAACCGTCCTAGGGGTACTCAATAATTCAAATAATGTAAATGGTTAGTCTACAATAATAATAATCATAATCCTCACATGTCACAGGTCATAATCAATGTCCTGGTTTAGCAGTTTTTCCTCCAAAGACCGACACTAAGACCGACGCTTGACCCTTCCCAGACTGTAGTCCTTAACCATGGACACGACTATTCGAATAGATGTATAACCTCTGCAGAGGGTGTACTCTTTACCCACGAGTAACGGATTTCTTTAGTCCATCGGGACTAATTCCGTCTACGGTCTTTTAATTGAAAACACGCCTGACCCGCACACACCAGCTTAACTTACCGGTGTCTGGAATCACCCACGACACCTGTCAAGCAAAACTCTAAGTGGGGAGGCTACAACCTCGATTAGCATGGGATCACAAAATTTATAACGCGCGCAAACTAGGGAAGCCACTCCCCTCGGCTACAACCGGAAACACCCATGCCCCCTGACCGGATGACTGGCTTTAATCCATGGCCATGGAACCCTCATCACGGCCTCTCTGTACGGTGTGTGCTAGAAAGGGGTTGACAACTTACTGAACCGTACCCTACCTATGGCAGGGACAAGTAGTAGTACGAAACAAGTATGGGAGGTTACTGGAACAAGACTCGATCTACGGCCGACTCAGGAGGTTTATGTATTCCCTGCATGGTTAGCATAGCAATGTTCTTCATAGTTTCCCGTCAGGGTCACCACCCCTCATGCCCCATCATGCCTTACTGCACATTCTCGCCACAACAAGCAGTCACGGGGTTGTGTTCACCGGAACATAACCTTCTTTCGGACTCCCTCCGAACTATCATCAGGCACATGTGGCATGAGAAGTAGCTACTGTCACCAATGTCACATACATAACAGAAAAGATTTTCACCATGTGCTTATATGCATGAGTATGATTCCACATAAAATAACACCATTCCACATTAGCGTAAATGATGGAGTTCTAGAATATTCTAGCAAAACAGCACCCAACTTGTATCATATCTGAGTTCAGGATGCTTGCCTTCAAGTTGTGGAGAGGCAGGGTGCATCCCAAAACTTTTGAGAGTTTTCTCCTCTCTCCAAAAAATCCTATTTTGAAAATATTCAAATTAACACATAGTTTTAAAACAGTACAAAAAATGTGTCTGGAAAATTTTCAAATAAATATGAAAATAAACTAGACAGAATTTGAGGAACAACAAAAAAAGAATCAAGTCATTTGGACTTATATTAAAAAGTTATGGCCAGTCAAAGTTTAGTCAAAGTTCTGTTTTTCATAAAAACCAGAAAAAGAAGCCCTTTCGGGGGAAAATACGATTTCGAAGTAGAGGGGACGTACTTCAGGGGTTACGCGCCCACTTAAACACGTGGTGGCGGGGCTGGGTCACTGACAGTGGGTCCAGCGGCCCACTGGTCAGGTTTGACTAGTCCCCCGCGTTCTTCCTCCTCTATCCAAGCCGAGGCGGGGGCTCCGGCGATCGACGCCGGCGAACGACGGCTCCTAGGAGCCATCCGAGGGTGGGGAAGGATCCGCCGCTCCAGGGCGATCCTTCCGGTAGTCGAAAGGGCCCCGTGGACGGAGGGGATCATCGGCGGCGAGCTTCGCGGCGGCGGAGGCTTCAGGCATGATTGGGGATTTGGGCTGTGGTGGCTCCCGATCGAAGTTTAGAGGCTGGGCGACTCCGCACAGTCGAGGGGAGTCGGACGGTGGCGTTGGATGGGTGGGGGAGGCCCTGGTTGCGTCGCACTGCACGGGATTGTGGCGGCGACCGAACTGATCGGAGACGGGGAAGAAAGCTTCCCGACGTCGATTGCTGGGTGTTGGGGGCACTAGGGGGATAGAACAAGGTTGCCTGAGTGCTTGGTCGAGCTCGGGGTCCCCTTATATAGGCGGTCGAGGTCGGTTGCCGCGGCGGCCGTGGATAAGCACGGCGAACCGCCATTCTGTAGCTGCAGGGCGACGTGGCGGCGACGAGCGCGTGCCGACGAGCTTGTGGATGAGCTCGAGCTGTTCTAGGCGGCAGCTGGCGCGCACGGGTGGCTTGGGCGGCGCCGTCCATGGCAGAGACCCGCTGCCGACGCCGGCGTGCCGCCAAAGGGGCTCTGACGGCGGCACTGTAGGTCGCCAGGGGAGCATGGGGTGTTGTGGCGAGTGGTCGCGGGCGGGGCATGGCTCTGCGGGCTAGCAGAGGCCAGGGGCGCGACGCGGCAACCCGTGCGCACGCACGTGCAAAACGCGCGCTCTGGGCGCGCCCGGCGCATGCACGCTACGTGCTCGACGCAATGCCAGGGCGTGCTAGAAGATTAGGATGAGGCTGGGGATTAGCAGGCCTGGGTTAGGGGTGGTTAGGAGACTAGTGCACATGCTGGTTTGTCCAGAGGGGCAAGATCACAGTGCAAACATAAAACTATGCCAAAGCTGTCCATGAACACAAGGTGCTCGACAGAATGCCATGGGCATCTAGGCAACTCTTGGGGTGGCCAAACTCTCCAGATCCTAGTCTCTTTAGGTGTATGCGATGAAGGCAAGGTTAGTTTGGCAAAAACAGAAACTTGATAGTGCAAGTTTTTGAGAAAATCAATTCTGGGCAGAAACTAAAAGCTATCATTTCAAGAACCAAAAATACTCCAATGGGTCCATTCTCCTGGACTTAAGGGTTTGGTAGGGAGAACTATAAGCAGGAAAAAGAATCATGGGCAACAGAGCAAAATAAAATGGGGTTGCAGTAGAAATTACCAAACTGGGCCAGAGAGCAAAAGAGGATGTTTTGCTCAAATTTTTCAAAGAACACTCATGGGCTTTTGCATAAAGTTGTATTATATGCATCTACTGACATCTCCAAACACTTGGAAGAATTTTAAAGGAGTATTTGAAAGGGTTGTAGTGCAAATGAGGCCCTAATGCTCATGACAAATCCCTATTAAGGAAAATAAAGCTCAGAAGAAAAAAAATTATGCAATTAAATTCAGTGATAAAAGAATTGTTCTTGGGAAGGTATATAAGTCCAACAATATTTTTGAAAAGTTTCCATCCAGAAGGAAAAACTCAAAAGTTCAGAGGGACAGAGTTATCTGGAATTAACAGATAAAACTAGAAAATAAAAATTTTAATTTCCTCGCAAAATTTTAATTCAATAAATGAAGGTCAAAATTTTGGGGTGTCACACACTGCCACCAAGCTATTAGAGCTTCGTGATGAACTATAACATATCAGGGATAGACATGATGATCCTTGAGCAACTCGCGATGTTTGACACCGCGAAAGTAGAAATCAAGAAGGAGCATCAATTGTTGATGGTTAGTAAAACCACTAGTTTCTAGAAGGGCAAGGGCAAGAAGGGATACTTCATGAAACGGCAAATCAGTTGCTGCTCTAGTGAAGAAACCCAAGGTTGAACCCAAACCCGAGACTAAGTGCTTCTGAAATAAGGGGAACGGTCAATGAAGCAGAACTACCCTAGATACTTCGTAGATGAGAAGGCTGGCAAGGTCGACAGAAGTATATTGGATATACATTATATTAATGTGTACTTTACTAGTACTCCTAGTAGCACCAGGGTATTAGATACCGGTTCGGTTGCTAATTGTTAGTAACTCGAAATAAAAGCTGCGGAATAAACGGAGACTAGCTAAAGGTGAGATGACGATATGTGTTGGAAGTGTTTCCAAGGTTGATGTGATCAAGCATCGCATGCTCCCTCTACCATCGAGATTGGGGTTAAACCTGAATAATAATTATTTGGTGTTTGCGTTGAGCATAGACATGATTGGATTATGTTTATCGCAATACGGTTATTCATTAAAGGAGAATAATGGTTACTCTGTCTATTTGAATAATACCTTCAATGGTCTTGCACCTAAAATGAATGGTTTATGGAATCTCGATCGTAGTGATACACATGTTCATGCCAAAAGATATAAGATAGTAATGATAGTACCACATACTTGTGGCACTGCCACTTGAGTCATATTGGTATAAAACGCACGAACAAGCTCCATGTTGATGGATCTTTGGACTCACTCGTTTTTGAAAAGATTGAGACATGCGAACCATGTCTATTAGTATATATGCATGAAGAAAGTCCATACAGATGGATCATTTGGACTCACTTGATTTTGAATCACTTGAGACATGCAAATCATACCACATGGGCAAGATGACTGAAAGGCCTCGTTTTCAGTAAGATGGAACAAGAGAGCAACTTGTTGGAAGTAATACATTTGATGTGTGCAGTCCAATGAGTGCTGACGCACGCAGTGGATATCGTTATGTTCTTACTTCACAGATGATTTGAGTAGATGCTGAGAATATTTACTTGATGAAACACAAGTCTGAATTATTGAAAGGTTCAAGTAATTTCAGAGTGAAGTTGAAGATCGTCGTGACAAGAGGATAAAATGTCTGTGATATGATCATAGAGATGAATATCTGAGTTACGAGTTTGGCACACAATTAAGAAATTGTTTCACGACAAATACCGCCTAGAACACCATATTGTGATGGTGTGTCCGAACATCATAACTGCACCCTATTGGATATGGTGCATACCATGATGTCTCTTATCGAATTACAACTATCGTTTATGGGTTAGGCATTAGAGACAACCGCATTCACTTTAAATAGGGCACCACGCAATTCCGTTGAGGCGACACCGTATGAACTATGGTTTAGAGAAACCTAAGCTGTCGTCTCATAAAAGTTTCAGGCTGATAAGCTCAAACCCAAAGCGGATAAATGCATCTTCATAGAATACCCAAAACAGTTGGGTATACCTCCTATTTTAGATTTGGAAGCAAAGTGATTGTTTCTAGAAACGGGTCCTTTCTCGAGGAAAAGTTTCTCTCGAAAGAATTGAGTGGGAGGATGGTGGAGACTTGATGAGGTCATTGAACCGTCACTTCAACTAATGTGTAGCAGGGCACAGGAAGTTGTTCCTGTGGCACCTACACCAATTGAAGTGGAAGCTTATGATAGTGATCATGAAACTTCAGATCAAGTCACTACCAAACCTCATAGGACGACAAGGATGCGTACTACTTCAGAGTGGTACGTAATCCTGTCTTGGAAGTCATGTTGCTAGACAACAATGAACCTACGAGCTATGGAGAAGCGATGGTGGGCCCGGATTCCGACGAATGGCTCGAGGCCATAAAATCCGAGAGGATCCATGTATGAAAAAAAGTACAGACTTTGAAAGAACTACTTGATGGTCGTAAGGCTGTTGGGTACAGATGGATTTTAAAGGGAAGACAGACAATGATGGTAAGTGTCACCATTAAGAAAGCTCGACTTATCGTTAAGATGTTTTCCGGAAAGTTCAAGGAGTTGACTGCGATGAGACTTTCTCACTTGTAGCGATGCTAAGAGTCTGTTAGAATTATATTAGCAGTTACTGCATTATTTATGAAATCTTGCAGATAGGATGTCAAAACATTGTTTCCTCAACGATTTTCTTGAGGAAAGGTTGTATGTGATACAACCAGAAGGTTTTGTCAATCCTGAAAGATGCTAACAAGTATGCAAAGCTCCAGCAATCCTTCTAAGGATTGGAGTAAGCATCTCGGAGTTGGAATGAACGCTTTGATGAGATGATCAAATATTTTGGGCTTATACAAAGTTCATGAGAAACTTGTATTTCCAAAGAAGTGAGTGGGAGCACTATAGAATTTTTGATGAGTATATGTTGTTAACATATTGTTGATCAGAAATGATGTAGAATTTCTGGAAAGCATCCAGGGTTATTTGAAAAGTGTTTTTAATGGAAAACCTGGATTAAGCTACTTGAACATTGAGCATCAAGATCTATAAGGATAGATCAAAAAACGCTTAATAGTACTTTCAAATGAATACATACCGTGACAAGATTTTGAAGGAGTTCAAAATAGATCAGCAAAGAAGGAGTTCTTGGCTGTGTTACAAGGTGTGAGTATTGAGTAAGACTCAAGACGTGACCACGGCAGAAGAAAGAGAAAGGACGAAGGTCGTCCCCTATGCTTTAGACGTAGGCTCTACAATATGCTATGCTGTGTACCGCACCTGAAGTGTGCCTTGCCATGAGTTAGTCAAGGGGTACAATAGCGATCCAGGAAAGGATCACATGACAGCGGTCGAACTTATCCTTAGTATCTAGTGGACTAAGGAATTTTCTCAATTATGGAGGTGGAAAGGGGGTTCGTCGTAAAGGGCTACGTCGATGCAAACTTTGACACTAATCCGGATGACTCTGAGTAGTGAACCGGATTCGTATAGTAGAGCAGTTATTTGGAATAGCTCCAAGTAGCGCGTGGTAGCTGCATCTACAAGATGACATAGAGATTTATAAAGCACACACGGATCTGAATGTTGCTGACTCGTTGACTAAAACCTCTCTCGTAAGCATAACATGATCAAACCCTAGAACTCATTGAGTGTTAATCACATGGTGACGTGAACTAGATTATTGACTATAGTAAACTCTTGGGTATTAGTCACATGGCGATGTGAACTTTGAGTGTTAATCACATGGTGATGTGAACTAGATTATTGACTCTAGTGCAAGTGGGAGACTGTTGGAAATATGCCCTAGAGGCAATAATGAAATGGTTATTATTGTATTTCCTTGTTCATGATAATTGTCTGTTGTTCATGCTATAATTGTATTAACTGGAAACCGTAATACATGTGTGAATACATAGACCACAACATGTCCCTAGTAAGCCTCTAGTTGACTAGCTCGTTGATCAATAGATGGTTATGGTTTCCAGACCATGGACATTGGATGTCATTGACAACGGGATCACATCATTAGGAGAATGATGTGATGGACAAGACCCAATCCTAAGCATAGCACAAGATCGTGTAGTTCGTTTGCTAGAGCTTTTCTAATGTCAAGTATCATTTCCTTAGACCATGAGATTGTGCAACTCCCAGATACCGTAGGAATGCTTTGGGTGTACCAAACGTCACAACGTAACTGGGTGGCTATAAAGGTGCACTACAGGTATCTCCGAAAGTGTCTGTTGGGTTGGCACGAATCGAGACTGGGATTTGTCACTCCGTATGACGGAGAGGTATCTCTGGCCCACTCGGTAATGCATCATCATAATGAGCTCAATGTGACTAAGGAGTTAGCCACGGGATCATGCGTTACGGTACGAGTAAAGTGACTTGCCGGTAACGAGATTGAACAAGGTATTGGGATACCGACGATCGAATCTCGGGCAAGTAACGTACCGATTGACAAAGGGAATTGTATACGGGATTGATTGAATCCTCGACATCGTGGTTCATCCGATGAGATCATCGTGGAACATGTGGGAGCCAACATGGGTATCCAGATCCCGCTGTTGGTTATTGACCGGAGAGTCGTCTCGGTCATGTCTGCATGTCTCCCGAACCCGTAGGGTCTACACACTTAATGTTCGGTGACGCTAGAGTTGTAGAGATATTAGTATGCGGTTAACCGAAAGTTGTTCGGAGTCCCGGATGAGATCCCGGACGTCACGAGGAGTTCCGGAATGGTCCGGAGGTAAAGATTTATATATGGGAAGTCCTATTTTGGCCACCGGAAAATGTTCGGGATTTTTCGGTATTGTACCGGGAAGGTTCTAGAAGGTTCCGAAGTGGGGCCCACCTGCATTGGGGGACCCACATGAACGTGGGTAGTGGGGGCAAGGCCCCACACCCCTGGTCAAGGCGCACCAAGATCCCACCTTAGAAGGAATAAGATCATATCCCGAAGGGATAAGATCAAGATCCCTAAAAAGGGGGATAACAATCGGTGGGGAAGGGAAATGATGGGATTTCTTTCCCCCACCTTTGCCAACGCCCCAATGGACTTGGAGGGCAAGAAACCAGCCCCCTCCACCCCTTTATATAGTGGGGAGGCGCATGGGAGCAGCACCTCTTCCTCCCCGCTTGCGCTTGGCGAAGCCCTGCCGGGATCCCGCTACTTCCACCACCACGCCGTCGTGCTGCTGGATCTCCATCAACTTCTCCTCCCCCCTTGCTGGATCAAGAAGGAGGAGACGTCCCCGCTCTGTACGTGTGTTGAACATGGAGGTGCCGTCCGTTCGGCGCGAAGATCATCGGTGATTTGGATCACGACGAGTACGACTCCATCAACCCCGTTCTCTTGAACGCTTCCGCTCGCGATCTACAAGGGTATGTAGATGCACTCCTCCCCTCTCGTTGCTAGCATCTCCTAGATTGATCTTGGTGACACGTAGGAAAATTTTGAATTTCTGCTACGTTCCCCAACAGACACCCTGACACCACACCCCGACCCCGACCCGGACGGGGTCATATATTTGTGAATTATGAGTTAGGTCATATATTTTTCGATTTTGTTATGCAAAACATCATATATATTTGTGTTGATCGGGGGGATTTAAATGTGTAGTTGTTTCGTCGCTGCGAGGGTGTGGTGTTTGACGACCTCCCCGTGCGTTCGACGATCTCAGCCCCTGCGTTCGTTGGTGAGCACAAATGACATCTCCTCCTCTCCCCTTCATTTGCTCTGTTCCGGTCTTCGTGCCGATGGAACTTGCTAGCTATAGGTGTCAATCATCAGTATGCGTAACCACTATGCGTCTCCCGTTCGAAAGGGTTACATCTATAAATATGCATGCATTTGCATATTTATAATCGTGATTCTTTCTAATTGTCCAACGTTATCCATGGACAGCCCGAGTATGTGTAGATTGGGTTCATTTTCCCATATGCTCTGCTCCGGATCCGATGCAGAATTTCGTTAGTGCCTCCCTATTGTTCTCCGGGTACACATCCTCTCTGCTTATTGCTGAGACATGTATCAGGAGAATAGAGAGGAGGTGCTACCGAAATTTTGCGTCGGATCTGGAGCAGAGCATGGGAAAACGAACCCAATCTACACATACTCGGGTGGGATTAGGACCTATATTTACCTATTAGCGTGTAGGTTGCATGCACGTAATAAAACTGACAAACTCCATTAACTGATGGATATGGTTTGCTTAATTATGTACATATTTCTTGTGTGTCTAGTAGGAAGTCAATATGAGTGATCGTGCGTGGATGTACACCGGTTACACTAGTTGATAACCCACAAGTATAGGGGATCAATTGTAGCCTCTTTCAATAAGTAAGAGTGTCGAGCCCAACGAGGAGCTAAAGGTAGAACAAATATTCCCTCAAGTTCTATCGACCACCGATACAACTCTACGCACGCTTAACGCTCGCTTTACCTAGAACAAGTATGAAACTAGAAGTACTTTGTAGGTGTTGTTGGATAGGTTTGCAAGAAAATAAAGAGCGCGTAAATAAAAGATAGGGGTTGTTTAGATAAAGAAATAACTAAGTTAGTCTTAGTAGAGAGCTTTTTGTCACAAGAAAGTTATTTGTCCCTAGGCAATCGATAACTAGATCGATAATCATTATTGCAATTTTACTTGAGGGGTAGGCATAAGCTAATATACTTTCTCTTCTTGGATCATATGCACTTATGATTGGAATTCTAGCAAGCATCCGCAACTACTAAAGATCATTAAGGTAAAACCCAACCATAGCATTATAAGGCATCAAGTCCTCTTTACTCCCATACGCAAACAACCTACTTACTCGGGTCTGTGCTTCTGTCACTCATGCCACCCAGCATAAGCAAATCATGAACATATTGCAAACCCTACATCGGGGATTCCTCACGCTTGCGCAACACAGAGAGCACCATAGGACAACACCAATAATAAAACATGCAACTCAAACCAATCACGATCATCAATTAACCCATAGGACAAAACGGATCTACTCAAACATCATAGGATAGCCATACATCATTGAGAAATAATATATAGCATTGAGCACCATGTTTAAGTAGATATTACAGCGGGTAAAGAGGGGTTACACCGCTGCATAGAGGGGGGAAGAGTTGGTGATGACGGCGGTGAAGTTGTTGGTGTAGATCGTTGTCACGATGATGGCGCCGACGGCGTTCTGGCGCCACCGGGAGAGAGGGGGAGAGAGCCCCCCTTCTTCTTCTTCTTCCTTGACCTTCCCCCTAGATGGGAGAAGGGTTTCCCCTCTGGTCCTTGGCTTCCATGGCGGCGGAGGGGCGGGAGCCCCTCCATTATAGCTGAAGCTATACTTAGATTATCTTGTAAGAATTGTAAGTCCGTTTTCCATATGACCTACAACTGCAAATTTCACCATATCCCTTTTATAGCATCATACAACCGTAAATGCCTTTCATATGTGTTCAATATGTTGAGGAACTAATGCTCTTATACAGAACATTAGAGCTAATGAATAGGGTGAAGGAGCTCTCTCTACAACATGAAGGGGTCTTCAAATACATGTGTTTATTGGAAAGTAGTCATAAATGGTGTATTACTAACAACCTCCATGATACCCCTTTTGTTAAAGATTATGAGAAGCGAACTGGTGCTTCCCAAGCCTCGATGTTGCAGGAACGTAACCCCATAAATGAATACGAGGAGATAACCGAGCGATGGGAGAAAATTAAGGGAACCACCTTCCAAGAGTGTGTCTAGGAGGTAAGCCAGAGAAGGAACATGAAGATGGAGGGAAAGGCTGCCTTCCAACAACTCCTACCGATCATGGTAAATTTCTAGACACCATTAATGCCCAACTCGACAATCATTTATTAGATCTATGTTCTATTAGAGCTTTCATGGAACCTATTGAAACGTTGCTTGAATATTCTCCACCGAAGGATATAGTGAGGGCTGATGTTTCAAAGTTTATTGTTAGAGATGAACAAGATATTGGCATTGTTTCCGATGTGCCTCCGATGACTCCTTTTGATGAAACACCAATTGGAATTCATCTTAGGGATGAGATAGCACAAAGGAGGGTGAGTTGCTGATACGTCTCCAACGTATATATAATTTTTTATTGTTCCATGATGTTATATTATCTGTTTTGGATGTTTTAATGCATTAATATGCTATTTTATATTATTTTTGGGACTAACCTATTAACCTAGAGCCCAGTGCTAGTTCCTGTTTTTTCCCCTAATTTTGAATTTCGCAGAAAAGGAATACTAAACGGAGTTCAAACGGAATGAAACCTTCGCGATGATTTTTCTTGGACCAGAAGAAAACCAGTAGACTTGGAGATGAAGTCGGAGGAGCCATGAGGCGGCCACAAGGACGGAGGGCGCGCCCAGGGGGGTAGGGTGCGCCCCCCACCCTTGTGCCCCCCCCCCCCCGTGAGCCTCCTGAACTAATTCTTTCGCCTATATATTCCCAAATATCCCCAAACCACCAAAGGCATCCATGAAAACACTTTTCCACCACCGCAACCTTCTGTACCCGTGAGATCCCATCTAGGGACCTTTTCCGACACCCCGGCGGAGGGGCATTCGATCACGGAGGGCTTCTACATCAACTCTATTGCCCTTCCGATGAAGCGTGAGTAGTTTACCTCAGACCTACGGGTCCATAGCTAGTAGCTAGATGGCTTCTTCTCTCTCTTTGATTCTCAATACCATGTTCTCCTCGATGTTCTTGGAGATCTATTCAATGTAATACTTTTTCCGGTGTGTTTGCCGAGATCCGATGAATTGTGGATTTATGATCAGTTTATCTATAAATATTATTTGAATCTTCTCTGAATTCTTATATGCATGATTTGATATCTTTGTAATTCTCTTCGAACTATCGGTTTGGTTTGGCCAACTAGATTGGTTTTTCTTGCAATGGGAGAAGTGCTTAGCTTTGGGTTCAATCTTGCGGTGTCCTTTCTCAGTGACAATAGGGGCAGCAAGGCACGTATTGTATTTTTGCCATCGAGGATAAAAAGATGGTGTTTTCATCATATTGCTTGAGTTGATTCCTCTACATCAAGTCATCTTACTTAATGCATTATTCTGTTCTTCATGAACTTAATACTCTAGATGCAGGCAGGAGTCGGTCAATGTGTGGAGTAATAGTAGTAGATGCAGAATCATTTCGGTCTTCTTGACACGGACGTGATGCCTATATTCATGATCATTTCCTTCGATATCGTCATAACTATGCGCTCTTCTATCAATTGCTCGGCAGTAATTTGTTCACCTACCATATTATTTGCTATCTTGAGAGAAGCCTCAAGTGAAACCTATGCCCCCGGGTCTATTTTCCATCATATAAGTTTCCGATCTACTATTTTGCAATCTTTTACTTTTCGTTCCAGAAACTAAAAATATTTACTTTATCATTTATCTATCTCTATCAGATCTCCCTTTTGCAAGTAACCGTGAAGGGATTAACAACCCCTTTATCGCGTTGGGTGCAAGTTGTTTGATTGTTTGTGCAGGTATTCGGTGATTTGTGCATTGTCTCCTACTGGATTGATACATTGGTCCTCAAACTGAGGGAAATACTTATCTCTACTTTGCTGCATCACCCTTTATTCTTCAAGGGAAAAACCAACGCAAGCTCAAGAAGTAGCAGGAAGAATTTCTGGCGCCGTTGCCGGGGAGATCTACGCCAAGTCAAGATTTGCTTCCCGTCAACTTGCCAATTTCTGGCGCCGTTGCCGGGGAGATCTACGCCAAGTCAAGACATACCAAGTACCGATCATAAACTCTCGTCTCTTGCATTACATTATTCGCCATTCGCCTCTCGTTTTCCTCTCCCCCACTTCTAAAACGATTTTCGAAAAGATTTGCCTTTTCTTCGCCCCTCTTCCGTTCGTCTTCTTCTTTTTCTTTTTGTTAGCTCGTTCGTTAGATCGTTTGTCTTGCTCTCATGGCTAGCACTTTTACCCCTCCATTGTCTCCTGACTTTGAGGTTCTTCACTTAAAATAGAGAAAAGGAGAAAATTTAAAAGATGCGTGGTATAGGATGATGGAATCCTATCGTAATTGCACTATAGAGGGGGATTTTAAGATTTTACTTCGTAATTTCTATGTTGGGCTAAACATGTCCCATTGGCAACTCTTGGATTTCGCGGCAAGGGGGAATTTTATTGAAATTGATCCCAACATTGCTTATAAGAAAATAGAAGGAGTAGTAGGAATACTACCCCCACAAAAGGGGTTGCATCACACTCAAGAGGGAACACAAGTTTTTGAGAAACTATGTGAAGTAATGAAACTTTTGCAAAAATCTCTTGAACCCCTAAAAAATGTTAGTGGAAACCTCCACCGCATGAATATGTTGATCACTCTTTGCAATAAGCGGTTGGATGCTCTAGATCTAAAGATTTCCGAATATGAGGAAAAACGCAAAGAACCCCCCGGATTTGAGCATAATTCCACTAAAAAGATGAAAACCAAAGATGACAATACCTAGATCTATTCGTATTTTATGCCTAGCTAAGAGCGTTAAACAATAGCGCTTGTTGGGAGGCAACCCAATTTTATTTTTGTTTTTTCTTTTTAGGTTCTGTTTTGCAATATATAATTCATCTAGCCTCTGGTTAGATGTGGTTTTGTGTTTTAATTAGTGTTTGTACCAAGTAAGACCTTTGGGATAGCTTACACGGTGATAGTTGATTTGATCTTGCTGAAAAACAGAAACTTTTGCGCCCAGTCCCAGAATTATTACAAATCACAGAAGCGTGATAAAATACTGATTCTTTTTTCAAGAAGATTGATATACAAATTGCCCCTGTTGTCCTAATTTTTCAGAATTTTTGGAGTTACAAAAGTATTCGAGAGTTATAGATTACTACAGACTGTTCTGTTTTTGACAGATTTTGTTTTCTATGTGTTGTTTGCTTATTTTGATGATTCTATGGCTAGTATCGGGGGGTATGAACCATTGAAAAGTTGGAATAAAGTAGATATTACACCAATATAAATAAAGAATGAGTTCACAACAGTACCAAAAGTGGTGATTTATTTTCTTATACTAACGGAGCTTATGATATTTTCTGTTGAGTTTTTTGTTGTGAAGTTTTCAAGTTTTGGGTAAGGATTTGATGGACTATGGAATAAGGAGTGGCAAGAGCCTAAGTTTGGGGATGCCCAAGGCACCCCAAGGTAATATTCTAGGACAACCAAGAGCCTAAGCTTGGGGATACCTCGGAAGGCATCCCTTTTTCGTCTTCGTCTATCGGTAACTTTACTTGAGGCTATAATTTTATTCACCACATCATATGTGTTTTGCTTGGAGCGTCTTGTATGATTTGAGTCTTTGCTTTTTAGTTTGCCACAATCATCCTGTACACACCTTTCGAGAGGGACACGCATGAATCTTGATTTATTAGAATACTATATGTGCTTCACTTATATCTTTTGAGCTAGGCAATTTTGCTCTAGTGCTTCACGTATATCTTTTTAGAGCACGGCGGTGGTTTTATTTCATAGAAATTATTGAACTCTCATGCTTCACTTATATTATTTTGAGAGTCTCTTAGAACAGCATGGTAATTTTCTTTGGTTATGAATTTAGTCCTAATATGATAGGCATCCAAGAGGGATATAATAAAAACTTTCATATAATGTGCATTGAATACTATGAGAAGTTTGATTCCTTATAATTGTTTTGAGATATAAAGATGGTGATATTAGAGTCATGCTAGTGAGTAACTATGAATTGGAGAAATACTTGTGTTAAGGTTTGTGAGTCCCGTAGCATGCACGTATGGTGAACCGTTATGTAACGAAGTCGGAGCATGAGGTATTTTTTGATTGCCATCCTTTGTGTGGAGGTCGGGATCGCGCGATGGTTAAATCCTACCGACCCTTCCCCTAGGAGCATGCGCGTTGTACTTTCCTTCGATGAATAATAGATTTTTGTAATAAGTATGTGAGTTCTTTATGACTAATGTTGGGTCCATGGATTATACGCACTCTCACCCTTCCACCATTGCTAGCCTCTCTTGTGTCGCGCAACTTTCGCCGGTACCATATACCTTCCTCAAAATAGCCACCATAACCTACCTATTATGGCATTTCCATAGCCATTCTGAGATATATTGCCATGCAACTTTCCACCGTTCCGTTTTATTATGACACGTTCCATCATTGTCATATTGCTTTGCATGATCATGTAGTTGACATCGTATTTGTGGCAAAGCCACCTTTCAAAAAAAAATCATACATGTCACTCTTGAGTCATTGCACATCCCGGTACACCGTCGGAGGCATTCATATATAGTCATATTTTGTTCTAAGTATCGAGTTGTAATTTTTTGAGTTGTAAGTAAATAGAAATGTATGATCTTCATTATTAGAGCATTTTCCCATGTGAGGAAATAAAAGAAAAAAAGAGAAAAAGAAAAAAAGAAAGAAAAAGAAAGAAAAAAATGAGAGAAAAAGAGAGAAGGGGCAATGTTACTATCCTTTTTCCACACTTGTGCTTCAAAGTAGCACCATGATCTTCATGATAGAGAGTCTCCTATGCTGTCACTTTCATATACTAGTGGGAATTTTTCATTATAGAACTTGGCTTGTATATTCCAACGATGGGCTTCCTCAAATTGCCCTACGTCTTCATGAGCAAGCAAGTTGGATGCACACCCACTTAGTTTTCTTTTTGAGCTTTCATAAACTTATAGCTCTAGTGCATCCGTTGCATGGCAATCCCTACTCACTCACATTGATATCTATTGATGGGCATCTCCATAGCCCGTTGATACGCCTAGTTGATGTGAGACTATCTCCTTCGTTTTGTCTTCTCCACAACCACCATATTCTATTCCACCTATAGTGCTATGTCCATGGCTCACACTCATGTATTTCGTGAAAGTTGAAAAAGTTTGAGAATTCTAAAGTATGTAACAATTGCTTGGCCAATACCGGGGTTGTGCATGATTTGAGTATTTTGTGTAGTGAAGATGGAGCATAGCCAGACTATATGATTTTGTAGGGTTAAACTTTCTTTGGCCATGTTATTTTGAGAAGACATAATTGCCTTGTTAGTATGCTTGAAGTATTATTGTTTTTATGTCAATATTAAACTTTTGTTTTGAATCTTATGGATCTGAACATTCATGCCATACGAATAAATATGTTAGGTAGCATTCCACATCAAAAAATTATGTTTTTATCATTTACCTACTCGAGGACGAGCAGGAATTAAGCTTGGGATACTTGATACGTCTCCAACGCATCTATAATTTTTGATTGTTCCATGCTATTATATTATCGGTTTTAGATGTTTTATATGCATTAATATGCTATTTTATATTATTTTTGGGACTAACCTATTAACCTAGAGCCTAGTGCCAGTTCCTGTTTTTCTCTGTTTTTGAGTTTCGCAGAAAAGGAATACCAAACGGAATGAAACCTTTGCGATGATTTTTCTTGGACCAGAAGAAAACCAGGAGACTTGGAGATGAAGTCGGAGGAGCCACGAGGCGGCCACAAGGACGGAGGGCGTGCCCCCACCCTTGTGGGCCCCCCCGTGACCCTCCTGACCAAATTCTTTCGCCTATATATTCCCAAATATCCCCAAACCACCAGAGGCATCCATGAAAACACTTTTCCACCGCCGCAACCTTATGTACCCGTGAGATCCCATCTAGGGACCTTTTCCCTGGCGGAGGGGCATTCGATCATGGAGGGCTTCTACATCAACTCTATTGCCCTTCCGATGAAGCGTGAGTAGTTTACCTCAGACCTACGGGTCCATAGCTAGTAGCTATATGGCTTCTTCTCTCTCTTTGATTCTCAATACCATGTTCTCCTCGATGTTCTTGGAGATCTATTCAATGTAATACTTTTTTGCAGTGTGTTTGCCGAGATCCGATGAATTGTGGATTTATGATCAGCTTATCTATAAATATTATTTGAATCTTCTCTGAATTCTTATATGCATGATTTGATATCTTTGTAATTCTCTTCGAACTATCAGTTTGGTTTGGCCAACTAGATTGGTTTTTCTTGCAATGGGAGAAGTGCTTAGCTTTGGGTTCAATCTTGCGGTGTCCTTTCTCAGTGACAATAGGGGCAGCAAGGCACGTATTGTATTGTTGCCATCGAGGATAAAAAGATGGTGTTTTCATCATATTGCTTGAGTTAATTCCTCTACACCAAGTCATCTTACTTAATGCATTACTCTGTTCTTCATGAACTTAATACTCTAGATGCAGGCAGGAGTCGGTCAATGTGTGGAGTAATAGTAGTAGATGCAGAATCATTTCGGTCTTCTTGACACGGACGTGATGCCTATATTCATGATCATTTCCTTCGATATCGTCATAACTATGCGCTCTTCTATCAATTGCTCGGCAGTAATTTGTTCACCTACCGTATTATTTGCTATCTTGAGAGAAGCCTCTAGTGAAACCTATGGCCCCCCGGGTCTATTTTCCATCATATAAGTTTCTATTTTCCATCATATAAGTTTCCAATCTACTATTTTGCAATCTTTTACTTTCCGTTCCATAAACTAAAAATATTTACTTTATCATTTATCTATCTCTATCAGATCTCCCTTTTGCAAGTAATCGTGAAGGGATTAACAACCCCTTTATCGCGTTGGGTGCAAGTTGTTTGATTGTTTGTGCAGGTATTCGGTGATTTGTGCATTATCTCCTACTGGATTGATACATTGGTCCTCAAACTGAGGGAAATACTTATCTCTACGTTGCTGCATCACCATTTCTTCTTCAAGGGAAAAACCAACGCAAGCTCAAGAAGTAGCAGTTGCTTGCAAGAGAGCTATCAAAGAGTGATGCAACCACCATGATGCTTGATTACTCCTCTTTACATGTGGATTTGTCAATATTGGAGAAACCCCAAATTACATATTCTGAGATCGATCTTGATGATATATGGGTTGATCTTCTGCAGGCTCTCCATGGACCTCCTTTGGTGTGTAAACTGCAAAGTCTTATAGATGATAATAGCCTTGATGTTGAATTTGCAAATTTGGATACTAACATTCCTAGGTACACTAAGGAAGAAGCAAAAGAGGTTATAATTTCCATATAGCTCCATATCCTCCCGGTTACAAAAATATTGTCAAATTGCAGCTACGAACCTTGCAGGCATCTGCACTAAAACGGATGCATCAGTACTCGCCAAGGAGCGAGTATGAATTTTGTTATATGATGCCGACGCATCGGAAGCTAGTACGACTCCGACTGAGCTCCACTATGGGGTGCTCCAAACCCCGGTTGGAGTCTGGTCTGACGCTCGGGGTTGATATCCCTTGGGATCCGGGTGGATGACCATATGGAGCACTGAAGCCTAGCTGTATGGCTACAAACAAAGCAATGCGAGGGAGGTAACCCGGAAGTTTGTAGGTGTCTTTCTTAGCCTTGTGTCTTGAGTCTAGATGCATTCATGATTGCATTGGCACTTTTATTTTGCTTTGACTAGTTGTTATTTGAGTTGGTTTTGTGTTGTTTTCATTGGTAAAAAAATTAGCATGTCAGTAGCCTGTTTTTGTTGCATGTCTCCTCTATTTTTTTATTGCAATATTTCTATGTGCCAAACGTGAGGAGGAAGCGCAAAAGCTTTTCATGAAGTTCTACAGCTCCAGGAGAAAAGATGGTGTTCCATACGATCTTCCCAGTTGTTTGAGCGCCCGTATGAGCTCATGGCCGCAAGAAATAGGAGATCCGGAGCAAAAGACGGCCTATTGTTCAAACACTCGCGCTCGTACGAGCGGTCATTTCACCTGGCGACCACAATGAGTATCTCCCGGAGCGGACGATGGTGTTCTATACGACCGCAACTGGCAATTTTAGTGCTTGTATGAAAGCAATAACACCTCCATGTGATTCATTTCGACGTCTGAGGTCGACGAGGTGTTTTCTAACTAATCATTTTCTTTGTAATCATTTTAAAGCTTTAAAGTTTGCCCCAACATAATTTTCTTCTTCCTTCGCCACTAATTTTCTGTCAAGACAGTACAAAGAAACTAGATGTAATAGAAATTACATCCATATTCGTAGACCACATAGTTTTAATACAATGATAAAGTGATTTGTTTGAAATAAACATGCACAGGGTGGTGCTTCTCACCGCAATAAATTGCTGAAAAATAACCAATAAGTTGGGAAGAAATTTTTTTAGTAGAAGTTCAGAATAAAATCACAATACGGGTCTTCTATTTTTTCTAGAAATATCACATTGCAACTGGTGGCTCACACAAACAACTAAGGGAGAAGGCCCAGACCGCTCCGGCCCACCGACGCGAAACCCTAGCAAGTGGAGTACAGTGAGACCAAATCCATTTCCCTTTTGTTTTTATTACTCCCCATCTCAGTTCTCACTGGTCGGTCGGACGGAAGGACACACACCTGCTCCCCCCAAAGGAAAACCCACACCTTTCCCCTCTCCCGTCGCCGCCGCCGCCGCCGTCGCCGGGCGCCATGTCGACGGGCGACATCGCCTGCCTCGAGCACGTCATGGACTGCTGCCTCCCGGCCTCCCCGGTCTCCCCCAACGCCCACCTCTCCGCCGCCACCTCCTCCACCGACGGTGAGGACCGCATCAGCCCACTCCCCGACACCCTCCTGCGCAACGTCGTCTCCCGCCTCCCCGTCAAGGACGCCGCCCGCACCGGTGCGCTCTCGCACCGCTGGCGCGGGCTCTGGCGCGCCACCCCGCTCGCCCTCGACGACGCCCACCTCCTCCCGTCCCCCGTCCCCGCCGCCACATTGGTGTCCCGCGTCCTCGCCTCCCACCCCGGCCCCTTCCGCGCCGTCCGCATCGCCGAGATCCCCATCGACGAGTCCAACGAGGTGGCGCTCCTCCCGGAGTGGCTCCGCCACCTCGCCGACAAGGGCGTGGAGGACCTCACCCTCGTCAACCGCCCCTACTCCTTCGACGTGCCCGTGCAGCTGCCTGCGACCCTCCTCCGCTGCGGCGCCTCGCTCCGCCGCCTCTACCTCGGCGTCTGGCTCTTCCCCTTCACCACCGGCCTCCCGCGCGGCCCCGACGTCTTCCCCCACCTCCAGGATCTCGGCCTCTGCCACGGCATCACGGAGGAGCGCGACCTCGACTACGTGCTCTCCTGCAGCCCCAAGCTGGAGACCCTGGCGCTCATCTCCAACTACGGCTACCCCGACCGCGTCCGCATCGGCAGCCGCAGCCTCCGCTGCGTGCTGCTCTGGCATTCCTTGGCCGACGAGGTCGCTGCCGTGTCCGCCCCAAATCTGCAGCGCATCATTATCTACTGTACGCACCCCAGTGAGGATGGCGGGGTCATCAGGGTCAGGATCGGCCATGCTCCCCAGCTCGCCGTGCTCGGCTACTTGGACACGGCCACCCACGAGCTTGAGATCGGCAACACCATCATCAAGGTAGTCCTATTTTCCCAAATCTTTGAGTGTTATGCTATCTGGTTTGATTTGCATCGGATTCTAGCATCAATTGATCAATGTTGCGATGATGTGCAGGCTGGGGTGACAAAGGTTTGCCCAAATACAGTGGTTCCAAGTGTGAAGGTGTTGGCTCTGAAGGTCCGTTTCAGAGTGCCCAAAGAAGTGAGAACTTTGCTGTGTTTCTTGAGATGCTTCCCTGGAGTAGATACCTTACACATCATGGCTGTGAGTTTTACCCTGTGGCTCTATCTCTCTCTCTGCATTCAAAATTACCATTTTTCTACTGCTTGCATTCCATCGTTGGCTCGCTGAGTTGCGTGCTTTGATTTTGCAGTCCGACAACGACACCGACCACTACGATGACCCGGGTGAAGTCAAGCCCAGCGACATGCTCAAGTCCACATTCTGGCAGGGGGTCAGTCCGATCAAATGCGTGAAGTCGCGCGTCCAGAAGCTGGTGTTCGACCAGTTCACTGGGGGCACGAACCAGGTTGAGTTCCTGAAGCTGGTTCTTGGGGGAGCTGTGTTGCTGCAGAAGGTGATTGTCCTGCTGGCCGGCCCGGATTCTCTCTCCATTCGTGAGGCCACGAGCAAGCTGCAGCCGTTGGCTTCCAAGAGAATGTGGGCGAGTAAGGTCTCGGGCAGAACTTCCTTGGAGGTCCGTGGGCGCGCGGCAGGTCAGGTTTGGAGGTATGACGAAGCGTCTGATCTTTCTATCGGAGACCCGTTTATCTCTTAAGCCGGTATCGACGGATCGTTTTCATTGGCTGCTAGCGCATTATCGTTTGAATGGCGTGTTTCCTTGTGAAAGGGAGCTAGCATTAGCCATTAGGTAGCAGCTTTTTTGGGGGTGTTGGGGATTTGGGCTTAGCAACGGAATGTCGTGCAAGACTTCTCATGACTTGGATATGTTGTTACCTGCACCTGCATGCAATGTGTTACTATTGTTGTGAGTTGCGCATGTTGTTATCTGAATGATAATTTCTGCATTCGATGTGATTTCCATGGGAGCAGTGTTTCCATGTTCTGTGGCTGTGGCTTACACATGTTGGTATCTGCACTCAGTGTGATCTTCATGGTCTTACTTATGTTCTGATTGTTGATGTTACACCTTAGTTTGCTTCTAGTGTTTTTCTTCAGCTCATGTTGAGTCACGCCGCTGCTGGGATTCATCACTTGATCTATTGTGCGTGGGCTCTGGTTTTGTACATCAGTTCGCAAGGTGGAAAATGTTGGGTTATTGATTTCCATGTATGATACGTGAATCTTAAACCTGCTGCATCCTGGGTTTGCATGGATGTCGGTTTACTGTTTTGCTACTGGTCTTCCTTAAGTTTGACTGCTCCAGTTTGAGTGCTCACCATGATGCCTCATTCTAGAGTAAGACTTGGTTAACCATTATTTGTTTTCCGCGATTTAGAAATGTCAGGTTTGCTGAAATTTGGTCTTTTCTTGTGTATGCTAGCCTTTAAATGGGAAATCAAGATAATGCCGCATATGTGTTTTTTGTTCTTGATTTGAAAGACACAACTTCTTCCATGGTTCCACCACCAGTCTGAACTGTTCAACAGCAATGACGGGGTGTGTGAGATGTACTGGCTCTCCCCAAGACACTGGTACTCCTGAAATGGTGCTTCGATTTGAATCTCCATATAATTTTTTCCCTCTGCTAATCTGGGGCATAACTTGAAATAACTGATGCCTACTCAGCGTGGAAGTTGCTGCGGTGAGAACAGAGAGCATCTCAGGAGTACCGGCGTAGGCATCAGTTAACTTATCTTGCGGCATTTCTGTGCCTCTGGAGTTCATTCTGCAGCACTTCGGTTGTTTGTTCTTGTCTTAGTATACGGGAGGTTATCTGTTTGAGTCGCCACGGCGCCTATCTTTTTTTCCGTGAATAGGCATCACACATTGCTGTGATACTTGTTCTTCTTGGCTTTGCCTGAGTTAGAACCATGAGCTGCAGCTGTTCTTTTTCCATCTTTGTTAAACTTGATAAGTACTCTAGATTCTTATAATATCATCATTCAATTGATTTGTTGCATGCTCCTGTCTCCGTATGATCTATGGGCATTAAGGTGTCTGTTCTTGCACTACCGTACCCGAAAAATGTGTCGCCTGGAAACTGTACGACATTGCCTTGAGTTTATATATATCCACAGTTCAGTAAACTGAACTTATATGATTCTGTTCAAGTCTGACAACGTCATTGAAAAGTTCAGGCATCGTTGGAAAGTGTTCATGTAAAAAAAATTGCGAATTCAAAAGGTTGTTAATGATTTGTAAAAAGTTTGAAAAAACAATTCGTGGATTTGAATTTATTTCGTGATTTTAAAAAAGTTCACAAATTTGGAGAACGTTCGCGGATTTGCATGAGTTTGACTTTTTTGCGGATTTGAAAAAGAGGAAAGGAAAACAGAAACGAAAAAACCGAAAAGAAAAAGGAAGATGAAAAAAAAACAAAAAACGGCTCAGGAAAGGTTCTAGAACCTTCTGAAAGCTGGTAGGGGTGAAAACCGGAATAGGCCGGCCCATATAGCGCAGGGCGCTAGTGTCCCAGGGATGCGTTTGGTCTCCGTCCCATTGGGCCTAGATCTCCGGACGTGGCAACAGAAAAGCTCGCCTCCGCCGCCCGGAAAACCTCGTCGCCTCGTCATCTCTCCTGCGCAACTCAGAGCTGGATTCAGACTCGTCGCCCGCCGCCCCTAGCCGCCATTACCGACGGTACGGTTCAGATTCGTCGCACAAAGGAAGCCGAGGATTTTAGCCGCCACTGCCCTCAAAACTTGAATCCGATCACCCGGAAAAACTCGTCTTCCCTGAGGCTCCGCCACACGTCTACCGGCGACAGGTTTCAACTGCCCTTCCGCCGGTGGCTGCAAGAAATCCAGTTTCGCCGGCCATGGAAAATTCAAGGGAGGCGACCATCAGCGCTGCAGGGAACGCTGTTCCGATGAGTTTGGACGAGAGGTTCACAACAATCAGGAGCATCGGGCTGGAGAGCGCTGACGAGGACGAGCTCATGACGCTTCTGGATAGGAAGGCCGCCCCTATCTGCTACGTCTGGTGCGACCCCTCCCCATGGGTACACATCGGCCAGGGGATCATGATGGTGTTCAACGTCAACAAGCTCATCAAAGCCGGCTGCAGGGTCAAGATCCTGATGGCAGATTGGTTTGCTCATATACTCCGCAAATCCGACGACCTAAGCAAGATCCAGGCCATCGGACGCTACATGATCCACATATGGAAGGCGGCGGGCCTGGACCTCGACGGGGTGGAGTTCGTGTGGCTATCGGACGAAGTAAATGGCCCGGCCTCCGGCTAGTACTGGGCGCTTCTCATGGACGTTGCCAGAAACAACACCTTGAGGAGGACGGTCCGGTGCTGCGGCATTGAGGAGCCACCCGTGGAGTACCGAGAGCTCGTCAAGCCGCATGAACGGGGCGATGTGGTGGGCGTGAGGGTCGTCCACACCTGCATGCAGTGCGCTGCCGTGTTGTTCCAGAAGGCGGACATATGGCTGCTGTCCATGGATCATGAGGAGGGCCAGCCGGATGTCGGCACACTGACCAGAGAGTACTGCAGAGACATGAAGGGTGAAGATCATGGACCTATTATTCTGTCCCATAATAAGCTCCCCAATTTGATTTTAGACCATGAACATGTTAAGATACAAGATCCAATGTTTGGCATTTTCATGGAAGACGAGGAGCGAGATGTACTTGTGAAAATAAGGAACGCTCACTGTCCTGCGAAAGTTGCAGAAGGCAACCCGTGTCTGGAGTACATCAAATATATTGTGATTCCGCGGTTTGGATGCTTTGAGGTGCCCGAGAAGGAAGAGGAGAGTGGTGGCATTAGCAGGACGTTTCAGAAGATGGAGGAGCTTATCGCTGATTATGAAAGTGGCGCTCTGCATCCCGCCAAGGTGAAGCTGGCCCTTACAGACGAACAAGATTATGAACACTGTGCGTCGCCACTTCACCGACAACAGCAAAGCCAGAGATCTGAAGCAAGCTATGAAGGTGTACTACATTAATCAACCAGTGTTGTTTGCATAACTCTGGAGTACTCAGGGGTCATATCTCGTTTAACTTATGCCTTTAATTAGGGATCACAATATGCTAGAGAAACTCTATATTTATAGTCATTTCTTTAAAAGATACTAGAAGCAATGTGACCCATTTTGTGAATAGTTGATATATGGTATGAAACAAATTTCTTTTGTGCAAAAAAAAAGTTTAGGAGCTCAACATTTCGATGTTACGCCGCGTGAAGATACATATGTCTAAAATGCAGTTTGTCCGTATAGGCTGCTGTTCTGTTAGAGAGGCTGTTGATTTCCCACGTGAACAAGATCAGGCAGGAGGTTGAGGGCATAGTAGCTGAAGACAGCAATAGTTCTTCCATCCATGTGTCATCTAGGACTGACAATATTGATATCCTTTTACAGCTCACACGAGGAGGATATCCCAACGCGACTATCTAACATTCAGTGTATGCATTAGCTTCTTTATTTTATTCCACAAAGGTGGCCAAATAGTACAATTGGTCTATGATGGTTCCTTCATCAGCATCGATTGATCACCTAACCACAAGATCAAGACGGAACATGTTTTGCAGAAACAAGAAGGTCGTACAAAATGATCGAAGGGCGCGGAGATATCAACCAATACTCTATATATGTAAACAATTCCATTTTCTGTTTAAACAAAATTGGAAAGTGCAAAATGAAGGACGGATGAGCTAACATCGGCCCACATTCAGCCTGGACGGTATGTGCACCGCTTCTCAACCGGCAGGTGGGCAACCGTCGTGTGGGCTATGCGTACCACACGATGACCCTGGCCCTCCCCCAAGCCGCCGCCTATACAAATGCCGGCACAACTGGACGACGGGTTCGGCGAAGATGGCCTCTCCGCCCAACACCCGCGCGGAGCTCGCCACGAGGAGGATCAACACCATCACGACCATCGAGACCACCGCCGAAACAAACTTAGGTCGCATCATCGAACTAATGTGCTTTGCAATTCAGCAATAGTGTTGTTTGTGATAGAGATGCACATAGAGGGGGTATAGAAATTCAGATGCATGGAGTTTCACGACGTTGACGGCCCCCTCGCGAATCTCTACTCCTAATGTCTCAGTTGGTAGTCTCCGCCGGTTAATTTTCGTCCCACCTCCCCTGGTTTATTTTTGTCCTCCCTCCCACCTCGCAGGAAGGCACGTCGACTAAAAAAAACCCAGCGATCCCTCCACGTTCGTCGATCAAAGGACAGAGCTCCCGTCGCACCAGAAAAAAAGGCTGAAAAAAACCTACGAAAATTAACCTATGAAAAAAAACCAACGATCGCTCGCACGTACGAGCGAGGCCTCCTACTCGTTCGGCGCCGCCGCCGCTCCATCCCTTCGTACCCCCTCCGTTCACTTTTGTAAGTAACAACTCAAAATAGGTTGTTTTGCTTGTTGTATGAAATGTCTTCAAGGTCTTATAAAAGTGAACAGAGGGAGTAGTTGGGATTATACGAGAGAGTGCCAGATCCGGCCCGGGAACCGCCGTAGAGCCTCCACCTAGCAGAGGAGCAGCAGCATCCACCGGCCACACAGCTCGCGTTGCCGCACCGCAAAATATCGAGGGCAGGGGCACCTAGCAGAGAAGCGCGCGGCAAGCTCGTCACCATCCAAGCCCCGGCCCCTTTCTCGTCGGGCCATGGCGGCGGCGGTCGATGGCACCCGGAAGCGCGGGGCGGCGGCCTTCCTGGACGACCCCTTCGAGGTGCTGCAGGCGAAGCGGGGCTGGTGTTCACCGTCTGCTGCCGCGGCCGCGGTCGCCGACCTCGGCATCAACATTGAGTTCGACCCCGTCGAGGCGCTCCAGTTCGTCTTCCCCGGCGCCGATCTGTTGTGGAACGTAGTAATTTCAAAATCCTACGCACACGCAAGATCATGGTGATGCATAGCAACGAGAGGGGAGAGTGTTGTCCACGTACCCTCGTAGACCGAAAGCGGAAGCGTTATAACAACGCGGTTGATGTAGTCGTACGTCTTCACGATCCGACCGATCCAAGTACTGAACGTACAGCACCTCCGAGTTCAGCACACGTTCAGCTCGATGACGTCCCACGAACTCCGATCCAGCAGAGCTTCGAGGGAGAGTTCCGTCAGCACGACGGCGTGATGATGGTGATGATGATGCTACCGACGCAGGGCTTCGCCTAATCACCACTACGATATGACCGAGATGGATTATGGTGGAGGGGGGCACCGCACACGGCTAAAAGATCAATGATCAATAGTTGTGTCTATGGGGTGCCCCCTGCCCCCGTATATAAAGGAGCTAGGGGGGAGGCGGCCGGCCAAGGAGGAGGGCGCGCCAAGGGGGGGAGTCCTACTCCCACCGGGAGTAGGACTCCTCCTTTCCTAGTTGGAGTAGGAGAAGGGGGAAGGAGGAGAGAGAGGGGAAGGAAAGGGGGGCGCCGCCCCCCTCCTTGTCCAATTCGGACTAGAGGGGGAGGGGCGCGCAGCCTGCCCTGGTCGCCCCTCCTCTTCTCCACTAAGGCCCAATAGGCCCATTACACTCCCCGGGGGGTTCCGCTAACCCCCCGGTACTCCGGTATATGTCCGAAACCTCCCGAGACACTTCCGGTGTCCGAACATAGTCATCCAATATATCGATCTTTACGTCTCGACCATTTCGAGACTCCTCGTCATGTCCGTGATCATATCCGGGACTCCGAACTACCTTCGGTACATCAAAACACATAAACTCATAATACCGATCATCACCGAACATTAAGCGTGCGGACCCTACGGGTTCGAGACCTATGTAGACATGACCGAGACATGTCTCTGGTCAATAACCAATAGCGGAACCTGGATGCTCATATTGGTTCCTACATATTCTACAAAGATCTTTCTCGGTCAAACCGCATAACAACATATGTTGTTCCCTTTGTCATCGGTATGTTACTTGCCCGAGATTAAATCGTCAGTATCTCAATACCTAGCTCAATCTCATTACCGGCAAGTCTCTTTACTCGTTCCGTAATGCATCATCCCGTAACTAACTCATTAGTCACATTGCTCGCAAGGCTTATAGTGATGTGCATTACCGAGAGGGCCCAGAGATACCTCTCCGACAATCGGAGTGACAAATCCTATTCTTGATCTATGCTGATAACCCACAAGTATAGGGGATCGTAACAGTTTTCGAGGGTAGAGTATTCAACCCAAATTTATTGATTCGACACAAGGGGAGCCAAAGAATATTCTCAAGTATTAGTAGTTGAGTTGTCAATTCAACCACACCTGGATAACTTAATATCTGCAGCAAAGTATTTAGTAGCAAAGTAGTATGGAAGTAACGGTAACGGTAGCAAAAGTAACAGTAGCAGTTTTGTAGTGATTGTAACAGTGGCAACGGTAAAGTAACTAAGCGGAGAACAATATGTGAAAAGCTCGTAGGCACTGGATCGGTGATGGAGAATTATGCCGGATGCGATTATTCATGTAACAGTTATAACATAGGGTGACACAGAACTAGCTCCAATTCATCAATGTAATGTATGCATGTATTCCGAATATAGTCATACGTGCTTATGGAAAAGAACTTGCATGACATCTTTTGTCCTACCCTCCCTGGCAGCGGGGTCCTATTGGAAACTAAGGGATATTAAGGCCTCCTTTTAATAGAGTACCGGACCAAAGCATTAACACATAGTGAATACATGAACTCCTCAAACTACGGTCATCACCGGGAGTGGTCCCGACTATTGTCAGTTTGGCGTTGCCGGATCATAACACATAGTAGGTGACTATAGACTTGCAAGATAGGATCAAGAACTCACATATATTCATGAGAACATAATAGGTTCAGATCTAAAATCATGGCACTCGGGCCCTAGTGACAAGCATTAAGCATAGCAAAGTCATAGCAACATCAATCTAAGAACATAATGGATACTAGGGATCAAACCCTAACAAAACTAACTCGATTACATGATAAATCTCATCCAACCCATCACCGTCCAGCAAGCCTACGATGGAATTACACACGCACGGCGGTGAGCATCATGAAATTGGTGATGGAGGATGGTTGATGATGACGATGGCGACGGATTCCCCTCTCCGGAGCCCCGAACGAACTCCAGATCAGCCCTCCCGAGAGAGTTTAGGGCTTGGCGGTGGATCCGTATCGTAAAACGCGATGAATCCTTCTCTCTGATTATTTTCTCATCGAACACGAATATATAGAGTTAGAGTTGAGGTCGGTGGAGCTCCAGGGGGCCCACGAGGCAGGGGGTGCGCCCAGGGGGGGTAGGCGCGCCCCCACCCTCGTGGACAGGGTGTGGCCCCCTGGCCTTGATTCTTTTGCTAGTATTTTTATTATTTCCAAAAATAATCCCCGTGAACTTTCGGGTCATTCCGAGAACTTTTGTTTCTGCACAAAAATAACACCATGGCAATTCTGCTGAAAGCAGCGTCAGTCCGGGTTAGTTCCATTCAAATCATGCAAGTTAGAGTCCAAAACAAGGGCAAAAGTGTTTGGAAAAGTAGATACGACGGAGACATATCAACTCCCCCAAGCTTAAACATTTGCTTGTCCTCAAGAAATTCAGTTGATAAACTGAATGTGATAAAGAAAAACTTTTACAAACTCTGTTTGCTCTTGTTGTTGTAAATATGTAAAGCCAACATTCAAGTTTTCAGCAAAGATTATGAACTAACCATATTCACAATAACACTTAGGTCTCATGTTTACTCATATCAATGGCATAATCAACTAGCGAGCAATAATAATAAATCTCGGATGAGAACACTTTCTCAAAACAATCATGATATGATATAACAAGATGGTATCTCGCTAGCCCTTTCTGAGACCGCAAAACATAAATGCAGAGCACCTTTAAAGATCAAGGACTGACTAGACATTGTAATTCATGGTAAAAGAGATCCAGTCATAGTCATACCCAATATAAATTAATAGTAATGGATGCAAATGACAGCGGTGCTCTCCAGCTGGTGCTTTTTAATAAGAGGGTGATGACTCAACATAAAAGTAAATAGATAGGCCCTTCGCAGAGGGAAGCAGGGATTTGTAGAGGTGCCAGAGCTCGGTTTTAAAATAGAGATGAATAATATTTTAAGCGGTATACTTTCATTGTCAACATAACAACCAAGAGATGACGATATCTTCCATGCTACACACATTATAGGCGGTTCCCAAGCAGAATGGTAAAGTTAATACTCCCCCACCACCAACAAGCATCAATCCATGGGCTTGCTCGAAACAACGAGTGCCTCCAACTAACAACAACCCTGGGGGAGTTTTGTTTGCAATTATTTCGATTTGGTTTGCATAAAGCATGGGACTCGGCATCCCGGTGACCAGCCATTTTCTCGTGAGTGAGGAGAGGAGTCCACTCCTCTTGAGAATAACCCACCTAACATGGAAGATACATACATCCCTAGTTGATACATGAGCTATTCGAGCATACAAAACAGAATTTCATTTGAAGGTTTAGAGTTTGGCACATACAAATTTACTTGGAACGGCAGGTAGATACCACATATAGGAAGGTATAATGGACTCATATGGAAAAACTTTGGGGTCTTAAGGGATTGGATGCACAAGCAGTATTCCCGCTTAGTACAAGTGAAGGCTAGAAAAAGACTGGGAAGCGACCAACTAGAGAGCGACAACAGTCATGAACATGCATTAAAATTAATAAACATTAAGTGCAAGCATGAGTAGGATATAATCCACCATGAACATAAATATCGTGAAGGCTATGTTGATTTTGTTTCAACTACATGCGTGAACATGTGCCAAGTCAAGTCGCTTGAATCATTCAAAGGAGGATACCACCCTATCATACCACATCACAACCATTTTAATAGCATGTTGGCACACAAGGTAAACCATTATAAACTCCTAGCTAATTAAGCATGGCACACGCAACTATAATCTCTAATTGTCATTGCAAACATGTTTATTCATAATAGGCTGAATCAGGAATGATGAACTAATCATATTTACAAAAACAAGAGAGGTCGAGTTCATACCAGCTTCTCTCATCTCAATCAGTCCATCATATATCGTCATTATTGCCTTTCACTTGCACGACGAACGATGTGAATAATAATAATAGTGCACGTGCATGGACTAAGATGGAATCTGCGAGAATTCAATAAACAGGAGAAGACGAGGCAATATGGGCTCTTGGTTAAATCAACAATAATGCATATAAGAGCCACTTTAACAATTTCATCACGATCTTCTCCTATCGACCTCCAAAGAAAAGAAAAGAAAAGAAATAAAACTATTTACACGGGAAAGCTCCCAACAAACAAAAGAAGAACAGGAAATCTTTTTGGGTTTTCTTTTAATTACTACTACTACAAGCAAGAGAGTAAACTAGCTAAAAGCCACAACTAATTTTTTTTGTTTTTCTTAAGGTTTTTCAAACACACAAGAAGAAAGCATAAAAAGGAAAATAAACTAGCATGGATAGTACAATGAAAAAGTATGAGCACCGACAACTAGCATGAGTGTGTGAACATAAATGTAATGTCGGTGAGAAATACGTACTCCCCCAAGCTTAGGCTTTTGGCCTAAGTTGGTCTACTGCCACGGCTGGCCTGGCGGATATCCAAAGTTATAGCTGGGGTCGTATTGAGATGAAGCCTCAGGTTGCCACTGGTTAGCCATCTCCTCCGGATCCCACTGGTAAACAGACTGTCGTGAAGGAACAAATTGTGGTTCCGGATCTGGCTCTGTAACTGGTGTGGGGTTTCGGTAGGCGTGAATGGCCTCCAGCGGAACAAGGTACTTGCCTGCAGACAAGTCAAACAAGGAAGGAGCGGGCAAAGTGATAGTCTCAGGGTGATTTTTATCAAATATCAGCTTGTACTTAAGCATCTTTTCCTTATTCTTAACGATAAAATCATGTTCTACCATACTATTATAGTCTAGAAAAACAGGAGGCAGCAACTTTTCTTCTTTCTCATAATGTCTAATAGGTATGTTAAAATGTGCAACGAGGAGCGAAGCGAATATACCTCCCAAGATGGGGCCCTTAGTACGGTTAAGATTTAACCGCTTTGCAACAATAGCGCCCATACTTAATGTGTCATCACGGAACAACGCATGGCACAAAATAACAATATCAGGGGCACTAAGGTTGCCACAGTTTCCGCGACCAATTAAGCATCTACTAGCAAATATTGCAAAGTAACGTAGAACAGGAAAGTGTATGCTAGTAATTCTTGCGTCGGAAACCTTCCTAGTTTCCCCTACAACAATTGTATCAATAAACCCCTCCACATCGTTACGATGTGGTTCCTCTACGCTGCCCGAAAAGGGCAACTTGCAAATCTCACAAAATTCATAGAGGGGCATCTCCTTATACTCATCATATAAATAGAAATCCACTGAAGGTGGTGACCTCCTAGCATGGAAATGAAAATTTTGCACAAAAATATTAGTGAGTAGGAGATACTGTTCCCGTTGGCCGCGGAGGAAGTCGGTGACGCCTGCATTCTCAGCTAACTCATAAAAATCATCATAAATCCCGGCTGCTCTCAAGAAATCATCGCAAGGCCATTCACACGGCCGAACCTCCGCGGTGCGAGGGAGATTATATTTGGGCCTCTTGTCTTCTTCATCTTGCTTATCCTTCGAGCTTCGGCTCGAAGAGCCCCTCAAAAATCTCTTCATCATTTTCTAAAAATTTCTGAAATTTTTAGTAACTTCAAATAAAAGTGAACCAAACTGAACAAAATTGATAGCAACTACTCCCACAAGTGCCTAAAGACTATATCATGCATTAGAACTACTTGGGACCATATAAATTTGACATGCAAGCTCAAGAACAGGGTCACCTAGGCATCAAAAATTTGCAATGAATAAAGCACTATAACAAAAACTAATTGGACCATTGGAGGAGTCACATACCGAAGAACAATCCCCCAAAGAAGTTTTGTGAGTGGAGCTTTGAGCAAGGAGATTGAAAATCGCAGCAAAATGAGCTAGAACTCGTGCTTGAGCTGGTTGGTGATTTTTTTGGGAGGAAGGAGTGTGTGGTGGCTGGAATAAGTGGAGGGGAGCCACCATGGGCCCACGAGGCAGAGGGGCGCGCCCTGGACCCTCGTGGATAGGTGCTTGCTCCCCCTGCTGTGTTCTCAGTGCCAGATATTCTCAAATATTTCAGAAAAAATCATATTTCAATTTCGGGGCATTTGGAGAACTTTTATTTTCAGGGTATTTTTTTATTGCACGGATAATTCAGAAAACAGACAGAAAATAATAATTTTGCTTTATTTAATCTAAATAACAGAAAGTAAAAGAAGGGTACGGAAGGTTGTGCTTTCTAACTTCATCCGTCTCATGCTCATCAAAAGGAATCCATTAACAAGGTTGATCAAGTCTTGTTAACAAACTCATTCCGAATAACATGGAACCGGAGAAATTTTGAATAACACTATGTTACCTCAACGGGGATATGCACGTCCCCAATAATAAGAATATCATATTTGTTCTTGACAGTAGGTAGAGGAAATTCAAAACCTCCAAAAATAATCGATGGAATTTTTCCAATAGAGTTTATACTATGAACTTGAGGTTGTTTCCTCGGAAAGTGTACCGTATGCTCATTACCATTAACATGAAAAGTGACATTGCCTTTGTTGCAATCAATAACAGCCACCGCAGTATTCAAAAAGGGTCTTCCAAGAATAATAGACATACTATCGTCCTCGGGAATATCAAGAATAACAAAGTCCGTTAAAATAGTAACGTTTGCAACCACAACAGGCACATCCTCACAAATACCGACAGGTATAGCAGTTGATTTATCATCCATTTGCAAAGATATTTCAGTAGGTGTCAACTTATTCAAATCAAGTCTACGATATAAAGAGAGAGGCATAACACTAACACCGGCTCCAAGATCACATAAAGCAGTTTTAACATAGTTTCTTTTAATGGAGCATGGTATAGTTGGTACCCTGGATCTCCAAGTTTCTTTGGTATTCCACCCTTAAAAGTATAATTAGCAAGCATGGTGGAAATTTCAGCTTCCGGTACCTTTCTTTTATTTGTAACAATTTCTTTCATATACTTAGCATAAGGATTCATTTTGAGCATATCAGTCAAACGCATACGCAAAAGGATAGGTCTAATCATTTCAACAAAGCGCTCAAAATCCTCATCATCCTTTTTCTTGGATGGCTTAGGAGGAAAAGGCATGGGTTTCTGAACCCAAGGTTCTCTTTCCTTACCGTGCTTCCTAGCAACAAAGTCTCTCTTATCATAACGTTGATTCTTTGATTGTGGGTTATCAAGATCAACAGCAGGTTCAATTTCTACATTATCATTGCTAGGTTGAGCATCAACATGAACATCATCATTAACATTATCACTAGGTTCATGTTCATTACCTGATTGTGTTTCAGCATCAGAAATAGAAATATCATTGGGATTCTCAGGTGTGTCAACAACAGGTTCACTAGAAGCATGCAAAGTCCTATCATTCTTCTTTTTTCTTCTTTTTAGAAGGACTAGGTGCATCTAAATTATTTCTCTGAGAATCCTGCTCAATTCTCTTAGGGTGGCCCTCAGGATACAAAGGTTCCTGAGTCACCTTACCCCCTCTAGTTGCAACTCTAACAACAAAGTCATTATTCTTACTATTCAATTCACTGAGCAAATCATTCTGAGCTTTAAGTACTTGTTCTACTTGAGTGGTAACCATAGAAGCATGTTTACTAATGAGTTTAAGTTCACCTTTAACTCTAGACATATAATCACTCGAGTGTTCAATCATATAAGCATTGCATTTTAATTCTGTACCAAAATAAGCATTGAAGTTCTCTTGCTTAACCATAAAGTTATCAAACTCATCTAAGCATTGGCTAGCAAATTTAGTAGTCGGGATTTCAGCTTTATCATATCTATAGAGAGAATTTACCTTTACTACCTGTGTCGGGTTATCAAAACCATGAATCTCTTCAATAGGTGATGAATTAAGACCATGTATTTCTTCAATAGGAGGTAAATTCTTAACATCTTCAGCTTTTATACCTTTTTCTTTCATAGATTTCTTTGCCTCTTGCATATCTTCAGGACTGAGAAATAGAATACCCCTTTTCTTCGGAGTTGGCTTAGGAGTTGGTTCAGGAAGTGTCCAATTATTTTCATTAGTCAACATATTATTCAATAGAATTTCAGCTTGATCAACTGTTCTTTCCTTGAAAACACAACCAGCACAACTATCCAGGTGGTCTCTGTAAGCATCGGTTAGTCCATTATAAAAGATATCAAGTATTTCATTTTTCTTGAGAGGATGGTCACGCAAAGCATTAAGTAATTGGAGAAGCCTCCCCCAAGCTTGTGGGAGACTTTCTTCTTCAATTTGCACAAAATTATATATTTCCCTTAAAGCAGCTTGTTTCTTATGAGCAGGGAAATATTTAGCAGCGAAGTAATAAATCATATCCTGGGGACTTCGCACACAACTAGGATCAAGAGAATTAAACCATATCTTATCATCACCCTTTAAGACTAGTAGAAAACAGGGCTTTGGTTCGGCCAGAAAAGAGCATTAATCCCGGTTGCATTACGAACCGGGACTAATGTGAGCATTAGTCCCGGTTCGAGCGGCTAGGGCACCGTACAAGCATTAGTTCCGGTTCAAATGGGACCTTTAGTCCCGGTTGGTGCCACGAACCGGGACTAAAGGGTGCGATGCCCATTAGTACCGGTTCGTGGCACCAACCGGTACTAAAGGTTAGATCTTTAGTCCCGGTTCGAGCCACCAACCGGTACTAATGGGGTTTGAGGCATTAGTACCGGTTCATGGCACGAACCGGTACTAAAGGTCCCATTTTCAAACTCTAACCCCCCGGTGGATCGCCTTTTCAGTTTTGTAAAAAGCAAAAGAAAATGATAAAAACTTCAAAAATTAAAATCCTTCTAGATGTAGTTTTGTTACTACATGTACTAGTTAGGAAAATTTAAAAACTTAAATTTGGACATGTTTTGCAAAAAGTGTAGGGAAAATGTAAAACGGCTATAACTTTTGCATACGATGTCAAAAAAAAGTATAATATATCAAAATGTTCAGCACGAAAATCCGCATCCGATTTTGACGGCCTACGGCCTGTTTGCAAATTTTTAGAATCCTCAAATTCTAAAAGGAAAAAAAGTTATGCTCAAATTTCTGTTTTTTTTTGAATTTTGTTAAATCTGGTCAAACTATGGTCAAACTACTTATTCAAGAATATTAGTGTTACTAAATAATTATTTCAGTTTTTTTGAATTTTGGTCAAATCTGGTCAAACTGTGGTCAAACAATGGTCAAACTAATTATTCAAGAAATATTAGTGTTACTAAATAATTATTTCAGTTTTTTTTGAATTTTGGTCAAATCTGGTCAAACTGTGGTCAAACTATGGTCAAACTACTTATTCAAGAAATATTAGTGTTACTAAATAATTATTGTTTTTTAGAACAATAGTTTCAAAGTCAAACAGTGAAATGTGTGACTTCATGCTCAAGCTAAATTCCTGAGGGTTAATAGGATTGACATCTTACTATTGTTAGGAAAACAACAAGTGCAGACTTGGAAACGAGGGAGAATAGAACCTGGAAGTTAAGCGTGCTCAGGCTGGAGTAGCGAGAGGATGGGTGACCGTCCGGGAAGTTAGATGATTTGGAATGATGAGGGGTGATTAGAGATTAGAGGTTAAATTGAGCAGTGATGAGGGGTGATTAGATATTAGAGGTTAAAATAATTCAGAAATTTGAAAATTCAAAAAAAATTCAAAAAAAATTCAAAAAAAATTCAGAAAAAATCATAAAATTTCCTTTAGTACCGGTTGGTGTTACCAACCGGGACTAAAGGTGGACTTCCAGGCAGCGGCCACGTGGAGGGCCTTTAGTCCCGGTTCGTGTAAGAACCGGGACTAAAGGGGGAGGCTTTAGTAACGACCCTTTAGTCCCGGTTCTAGAACCCGGACTAAAGGCCCTTATGAACCGGGACTAAAGGTCCTTTTTCTACTAGTGTAATGAGAACGGAAATATTTTAAGGATATAATAGTAGCGAGTTTTCTCATCATTAGTGAACAGGGTGGCTATATCATTTAATTTAGTAAGATGTGCCACAACAGTTTCAGATTCATAGTCATAGAAGGGATCAGATTCAACCAAAGTAATTATCTCAGGATCAACAGAGAAATCATAATCCTTATTAGTAACAAAGATAGGTGAAGTAGCATAAGCAGGATCATATTTCATTCTAGCATTCAGAGTTTTTTCTTTCAGCTTAGCTAATAATTTCTTAAGATCACTTCTATCATTGCAAGCAAGAAAGTCCCTAGCAGTTTCTTCATCCATAACATAACCCTCAGGCACAACAGGTAATTCATATCTAGGGGAAGAATCTTCATCATCACTTTCATCAATATTATCAGTTTCAATAATTTCATTCTCTCTAGCCCTAGCAAGTTGTTCATCAAGAAATTCACCAAGTGGCACAGTAGTATCAAGCATAGAAGTAGTTTCATCATAAGTATCATGCATAGCAGAAGTGGCATCATCAATAACATGCGACATATCAGAATTAATAGCAGAAGCAGGTTTAGGTGTCGCAAGCTTACTCAAAACAGAAGGTAAATCAAGTGCAGAGCTAGATGGCAGTTCCTTAGCTCCCCTCGTAGTTGAGGGATAAATTTTGGTTGTCTCGTCTTTCAAGTTCCTCATAGTGACCAACAAATATAAATCCCAAGTGACTCAAAGAATAGAGCTATGCTCCCCGGCAACGGCGCCAGAAAATAGTCTTGATAACCCACAAGTATAGGGGATCGCAACAGTTTTCGAGGGTAGATATTCAACCCAAATTTATTGATTCGACACAAGGGGAGCCAAAGAATATTCTCAAGTATTAGCAGTTGAGTTGTCAATTCAACCACACCTGGATAACTTAATATCTGCAGCAAAGTATTTAGTAGCAAAGTAGTATGTAAGTAACGATAACGGTAGCAAAAGTAACAGTAGCCGTTTTGTAGTGATTGTAACAATGCCAACGGTAAAGTAACTAAGCGGAGAACAATATGTGAAAAGCTCGTAGGCATTGGATCGGTGATGGGGAATTATGCCGGATGCGATTATTCATGTAACAGTTATAACATAGGGTGACACAGAACTAGCTCCAATTCATCAATGTAATGTAGGCATGTATTCCGAATATAGTCATACGTGCTTATGGAAAAGAACTTGCATGACATCTTTTGTCCTACCCTCCCATGGTAGTGGGGTCCTATTGGAAACTAAGGGATATTAAGGCCTCATTTTAATAGAGTACCGGACCAAAGCATTAACACATAGTGAATACATGAACTCCTCAAACTACGGTCATCACCGGGAGTGGTCCCGATTATTGTCAGTTCGGCGTTGCCGGATCATAACACATAGTAGGTGACTATAGACTTACAAGATAGGATCAATAACTCACATATATTCATGAAAACATAATAGGTTCAGATCTGAAATCATGGCACTCGGGCCCTAGTGACAAGCATTAAGCACAGCAAAGTCATAGCAACATCAATCTAAGAACATAATGGATACTAGGGATCAAACCCTAACAAAACTACCTCGATTACATGATAAATCTCATCCAACCCACCACCGTCAAGCAAGCCTACGATGGAATTACTCACGCACGGCGGTGAGCATCATGAAATTGGTGATGGAGGATGGTTGATGATGACGATGGCGACGGATTCCCCTCTCCGGAGCCCCGAACGAACTCCAGATCAGCCCTCCCGAGAGAGTTTAGGGCTTGGCGGCGGCTCCGTATCGTAAAACACGATGAATCCTTCTCTCTGATTTTTTTTCTCCCCGAACACGAATATATAGAGTTGGAGTTGAGGTCGGTGGAGCTCCAGGGGGCCCACGAGGCAGGGGGCGCGCCCCCCACCCTCGTGGACAGGGTGTGGGCCCCCTGGCTTTGATTTTTGCGCCAGTAGTTTTTATTATTTCCAAAAATAATCCCCGTGAAGTTTCAGGTCATTCCGAGAACTTTTGTTTCTGCACAAAAATAACACCATGGCAATTCTGCTGAAAACAGCGTCAGTCCGGGTTAGTTCCATTCAAATCATGCAAGTTAGAGTCCAAAACAAGGGCAAAAGTGTTTGGAAAAGTAGATATGACGGAGATGTATCATATGCCAACTCAACAAGTACCATCGGAGACGCCTGTAGAGCACCTTTATAATCACCCAGTTACGTTGTGACATTTGGTAGCACACAAAGTGTTTCTCCGGTATTCGAGAGTTGCATAATCTCATAGTCATAGGAACGTGTATAAGTCATGAAGAAAGCAATAGCAACATACTAAACGATCAAGTGCTAAGCTAACGGAATGGGTCAAGTCAATCACATCATTCTCTAATGATGTGATCCCGTTAATCAAATGCTCATGTCTATGGCTAGGAAACTTAACCATCTTTAATTCAACGAGCTAGTCAAGTAGAGGCATACTAGTGACACATTGTTTTGTCTATGTATTCACACATGTATCAAGTTTCCGGTTAATACAATTCTAGCATGAATAATAAACATTTATCATGAAATAAGGAAATAAATAATAACTTTATTATTGCCTCTAGGGCAATATTTCCTTCACGATCCGCAGGTACCCCGCCGCCGCTCCGTGCCTCTTTCTTTCTTGACCTGCCAAGGTATCCAGGCCCTTCCCCTCGATTTCATAGCAGCATGGCCTACCTAAGGGGGATTTTATAGCACCAAGGCCTACCTGACGGGAGACTATTCGCTGCAGAACTCGGACTCTCTGCGGATCATGATCCCAACTACGCATCCTCTCAACCATGTCATCTGACCGAGACAACAGGACCAAGAGAGATAATTGACATAAATTTCTCAATCTGACGAAGGTGTTCTATTTTGTGTAATTTAGCTGTGTGGAGTTCGTGCATGATTCTCTTGAGCTCTAGGCAAAAGTTGGTTGGAAAAGAGAAGATCTGTTTGTTCTTAGACATTTTTTCAGTTGTTTGTGCAGCTTAGTCATGGTCACGCACATGTCAGTTTTCAGTCAGAGCTAGCACCATATATTTTCCCAGCTGTAGGAGAGACCACAGTTGAGTTAAGTCCAGGATTAATGCCATTTTTTCTTCAGGTAAGTGTCATGAATTTATCATGATTAGTTGAAAACTTGAAATTCACTTGCATTGGAGCACAACATTGGTGGATGATTTGGCGTGCTTTTCTGCAGTTCAGCTGTGCTTTTCTACAGTTTGGCGGTTCACACGAGATATTTAGATCAAGCAAGTACTGTCAATCGCCTCTTACTTATTCAGATATGCAACTATACAATTTTATTTTTGCCTACATGTTAATCCTAGGAGTTACGTGCTAGCATCATAACTTTGAGTCGTTTGATGCTTATCCAACTAGAATTGGACTGTTAGGTTGTGCTGACTGGAATAATTATTCCATGGCACGTGCTACTATCAAGCTTCTCAAATCTCATTTGCCATCCACAATTTCAAATATGATTTCTTTTGTTCGGTTTTTACTAAGTACGAATGAACAATTTTGCTCTTTCATGTGCCACAGATGTACCCGGAGGTGAAGGGGAAATTTGCGGCAGCCAAAAAATATTTAATAAGGTAAAAAAAGTCTGAGAGGTGTCAATAGCATGTGGTTGTATGTATAGTTCTCTGAATGAACGACTAAAAAAATATTTTGTTTGCTGCTATTGCTCCCGGTTATTACTGATTTGGTCTGGAATGAAGAGAACAACGGGGAAGGAGTAATTGGTATATTGGGGTTTCAGAGTGTATTGCTCAAGCTATTCTGGTGGGCGAACTGACGGGAATTAGTGAAAAGTTTTGTCAGGTAATATTCATTTTTCTACTTTCTAGATTATATTTCACCAATATGTTCCCCTGCTTTATTTGGACATCCAAACATTCTGCAAATTCTAATGTAATACAGTGCACCATACCCAACCTCCAAGCTAGCCTTATTATTTGCATCTATGTAATGAATAAGTCGCAGTATTTATTCATCTCAAGGGAAAATGGCATTGCAAAGATTTTTGCTACCTTCTCTCTTGATCTCAGAAGTACCATGTAGTATTGGGCAGCTTCAAAGCTACAAAATTGTAGTATATTTGTGCTACAGAATATCGAAAGCCATACAGTTTTGGTCTGGGTAGTCTCATAAAGAGATCCATTTACGTGTTCAATGCCTAACACATTCCGTCTTGTTTGTACTATTCTTATAACCCAATGGAAGTTGCATTTTTCCCATCATGTCAGCTAGAAGGGAAAATTTATTTGTAGTTTGAAGTTCCACAACAAAAATGTATATATGCATGCACATTCTTCCACCAAGAGAAGGAAAAACTCAGCATCCATCTTTCGTACATGAGTTGAATGGCTTATACTGAAACTGATCACGGTGTCGCAAGTAAAGCCTAAATATCATAAAAGAACACTGGATTATCTTGTGGAGTATCTTGTAGTGCTCCACACAAATAGATAAATTATTTTTTATGAGTATGCTTCTCCTTTTATCAGCTCCCGAAGAATTATACTGATGTCGTGTGCTTTATTTGCAAGATTTATATGATTTAAACAAGAACTTATTAGATAATGTGAGTGCATATAAGTAGATTGATCTTGCCTCTTATGTAGTCTGGTAGATTTGGAAAGAAAGGAATTGCAGATTTTGTCGGGACAAAGAGATGAAGCCAGAAAGGTAAATGTCTCAAGTTCTACAGAATGTTCGCCTCATATTGGAGGCATTTGAAACAAGCCTTCGCTACTGTCCATCCAAGCTGGTTTCTTGATGTTAATTTCATTTATACACATAGTAATAAATTTTGCCCCTGGCTTGCTAAGCATACTTTGTTCCTGGCTAGGAATTATTCCCGAACAGTTTTACAAATGGTGAAAAAGAAAGGGTTTTGTTTACTTTTTTTATGACCGTGGACTCATGAGTTCATAACATATAATGTATTATTTGTGTTCATTCCTTTAATGTGGATTATAACATGATCTACCTTTGCATCAACATCGAGGACTACTTTTGGTTCATATTCATGCAGCCACTTCTCGATATTGAGATTTTTCACATGTACTGAACTTGTGTTAGTCAGCCCAACTCAGCTGTATGTGTGACATTTATAAAATGACTCCGTAAAATTCATAGAAGACACTATTCTTTTATTCTGTTCTTCTGTTTCTTCCAGATTTTGCTCTCCTCGCTTATATTCCGATACTGTTAATTTGATTAGATGACTCGGTCAATGATGTTGGGCATGTCCATGGTATCCAGTAAAAAACTTAAAAAAAGTCTTGCACCGGAATAAAATTAGATAGCACACCATTTATGAGTCGAAACATATACAAGCCAAGCCGGTACCATAAAATTAGTAGATTAGGTCCATTCCAGCCGCTAATTCTTTGTGCCAATGCTAAGTATGTGAAGTTGCACTGACTTTTAGTTACATCTGATGATCTTTCCACAAAAAATGTAGTATAGAGTGTAATATTTACAGTGTGGGGATGTTGGTGGCCAAGAAAGTTTATGCCCTTGTGAAGACATTACTGTGAAGTCCTAAGTTATCCTGTAAAAAGGATTCTTATGATGAGCATGTAAAGCAACTTCTGAACTTTTTTGTAGATATTTAAGTGCCAATACCATCTTTTTGTATAACACAAAAAAATCAAGTTTTGAGGCCAGAGATTTACCTTGATTTTGCATGTGCATTACTTTAGCTAATCAACCTGCCGTCGAGCTTTTACTTGAAGTTCACTAAATTTCTTATACCGACATTTCAAGGATAATACGACTGACCCAACTGTTACCGGTGCCATGCTTTTGGGGTCGACCAAAACATTTAAAAATGTTAAATGTGGTTATGTGATAAAATCAAGTATGAAGGAGGAAGAGATCAACACCAGCCGCGGCAACAAAGATGACAGCGTGTCTCAGTGAGCATGAGCAATGGCACACTCGTGTCGAGTACCTACCAAGATGCTTCCCTGCTCAGACTTCGAGCACTTCCTCCTTGCCGACGCCGCCTTGGCTATTGTTGTTGTCTCCTCAGATAAGCCGTACCAGGTTGGTTCCATTGCACTGCAAATACTACCACTTCTATTGGGCAACTAAATACAACTTGCAAGCACGGGAAAACATGTACACCAGTGTTGTCGGGCGCGCGGAAGCCAATTCCTTGGGTCACCCATTGTTCATCTGCTGCTCTAACCAGTAACCATGCCTTGCTCCCAGTAAATTTGAGCTCGCAGCCATTTAGGTAGCTTCTTGTCATGCTCACATCTAGCAGCAAGAAAAATGAGAAGCTGCTGACCAGAGTGTAATGTCTTAGTGGTAGTGGAGACCACCAAGATATGATGCTCTAATGCAAAATATTATAGGAATATCTACTTACTTTAACCACTTTCTGTATTTGGTATTTAATCCATCTACATGTAGAAACACGAAATGCAGATATTGTTTTGTTGTTGAGAAATTTTATGATGTGCCCAAATGATTATGGACCGTACATTGATAATGATATAATGGTTAGGATGATGCATCATTTGATAATTCAAGAAAAGGTCATGTCTTTACAGAAATGTTCAATTCCCCCTCAGTTTGAAATTGTAAGGTGTACTAATTTTTTAAAAATTCAAACTTACCTAATTTTGACCAAGTTTATAGAATAAAACATAAATATCTACTATAGAGAAACAGTACCATTAGCTTCATGATGAAGTATATTTCCATATTTGATTTACTTAGGGGCTGTTCGGAAAGCCTCCACGCCCTCGCCACGGAGCGGAGCGGACGGAGCGACCTTCTGGCCACTCCGTATATTATAGTTGCATGCCACTCTGCTCCGGAGCGGAGCTGCGGAGTGGGAGTGAGTCCGAACAAGCCTTTAGTATTGTAGGTGTCAGATGTATTTTGCTACAGATTTGATCAAACATAGGAAACTTTGACTTTTGAAAATTTAATTCACCTAATATTTTGACAGACATGGAGTAGTAATTTCTGGGACCAGATCCATGCACATCATTTGAAACCCATGTATTCATGAGGTGTGGTGTTAATTTTAACAAATCTGCCCATGGACAGAACCTCGATATCATGATTCACAAACCAACCCACATAGAATTTGTGTAGGCTGACATATACACCGAGTTCATCTTGTGGTATGTCCCTGAACTTTTCTGATGACAATGCTCTTAGTTGGGATGCCATCAGGCTCCAAACCAAACCAAACCTGGGAGCACTTTACTTACCAATAAATTAAGATAACTTTTGCATAAGGTTTTGTCGTAGTTCGTTACCAAGATGGGTAGCACTGTATAGTTTCCTAGCAGCAACATTTGGCCAGCTTCTTAGATTTTATCTGCATGAATAGTAGATTTGCTCATTTTGATTTATAACATTGTAAATGTTCACCTCAGCTGCCAGATTAACATAATGGAACGTCGTCAGGTGTATTTGAAGGTTGCCAGTTTAGGTGGGCCAAACAGCCAGTGCGCTGAGGTCAAAATAAGCATGACACCAGTTTGATTCTTTTAGGGGTCACCTACATGGTGAAAGATGCTCGGGCACACATCATTGTTGGGTTTTCCCATGTCATGTCATACTTGGTCTGTAACTGAATCTTGAGAATTCATTTGTATGACTTGATGTACAAACGTGTTATTCATAATGAAAATAATATCATTGTATGTGCTTAAAATATTATGTCATAATTCTGTAAAAAAATGGCATCTTTTACTAGATAAAAAAGTGATAACGGTAAAAATATATCTTTGGGCAGTCTCCATGTGTAGAAGGTTGGAACGTTTAGATAATAGGAAGTGTGCATTAATTCTCCCGATGGAAAATCGCCCAGCTAGGGAATGAGAATAGCGACACGAAATCCAGATTTTTGATGTGTTTGTATTTAAAACAAGATAAGGGCAAGATAATAAAAATTGATGTATGTTTTGATAAAGGTTTATAGAACTATGGAACAATGTCTGCACACTATCGATACACACATGCACTCACATACATGGATGGGTATCATCACTGTCCTAACCATTCAACTATTGGTTGGTTTCAATAACATTTGGTTTATCAGCCAATAACATATTATTGCTTTTGATAGTACGATTTATGTTAGTTGATTGTAAAAAAGAGACGCGTGTTCTTTTAGACGGCATTGTTCTCGGTTATTTTAGCTTTATGAATTGCATCTAATTTTTTTGTAAAAGCCCGTGGCAACGCACAGGCGTTATACTAGTGTTTAAAAAGGGAGACTTTGGCTGCTGCATTTGTTTGAATGCCAGCCGCAACGCCGCACGCTTGTTACGTGTGTGGCCGTGCGAGTATAGACCAGGGCGACCAGCGAGACCGCAAGCTGGAGGAATACGTGTATGGTACGGTACGTATGCACTCTCAGACGACGTATATACGTAAACTTCAAGATGATATGTCGGCTCAATTTTTTGAAGGTACTGATAGGATAGGGTGTGTATGTGTACATTCATAGAGGTGAGTATATGCGCGTGTATATGAGTGCTTGGGTTTGTACGGTGTTAAAAAAAAGTTACAAACGCATGCAGTTGCTTGATGGCCACGTTTTTCATGTTTCCTTCTTTGACTTCATACTCAACCGGTAGGTACATACCCACAAAATAACAAAACCAGACGTACGTACAACTGTTAATGTACGTTCGGGCATGTACACCTAGCTAGTGTTTTTCTTATATATACCAAAATTTGAGTCAAATATTATAGAACACGTCTAGTGGGCACGTGCGTGACAGGTAGGGCTCCCCAGCGGCCGGCGAAAAAGAAAGAAGTGACAATTTCAGCTTTTTTTTTAGGACGGGATGTAGAAAAGATGTGGGATGCAACTCAATTGTATTCCTCGGAGTTGGTCACAATATATATACATGAGATATCTTGCGTGACGAGGAAACTAATCCTACCATATCTCTAGGAGTCAACTATACAAGGCTAGAGAAGATAGAAATAGTCATACAAATATGTCACATTCAACACCCCCGCAGTCGAGGCGTCGGCGTCGGCGATGCAAAGACTGGAACGGAACTCCTGGATTGCAGCGGTTGGGAACCCTTTGGTCATAATGTCGGCAAACTGTTGGGTGGTCGGTACATGAAGGACACGGAGCTGACCCAACTGAACCTTCTCGCGGACGAAGTGAACATCAAGTTCAATGTGCTTGGTGCGCTTATGCTGCACCGGATTGGCAGCGAGGTAGGTGGCCGAAACATTATCACAGAAAACCACCGTAGCTTTCGGGATTGAGACCCGAAGTTCGCCAAGTAGTTGACGTAGCCAACATGTCTCGGCAACAACATTGGCGGCGGCACGGTACTCGGCCTCAGCACTCGAGCGGGAGACGGTGGGCTACCGCTTAGAGGACCATCAGATGAGAGAGTCACCGAAGAAAACACAGTATCCCGACGTAGATCGTCGAGTGTCAGGACAACCAGCCCAATCCGCATTAGTGTAAGCAAACAGCTCGGTGGAGGCAGAGGCACGAAGACGAAGGCCGAAGGTCGGTGTGCCGCGAATGTACCGGAGAATGCGCTTGACCAGAGACCAGTGAATATCACGAGGAAAGTGCATGCGCAAGCAAACTTGCTGCACGACAAACTGAATGTCTGGTCTAGTGAGCGTGAGGTAGTGAAGATCACCAACAATACTGCGGTAGAGAGTGGCGTCAATGGCAGGCTGTCCAGCAGTGGCAAAGAGCTTCGGCTTGGCCTCGGCAGGAGTAGCAGCAGGTTTGCAGTTGGTCATGCCAGCACGATCCAATAGATCAAGAGCATACTGTCCTTGATGAAAAAAAATCCGGAGGCATCACCGATCGCACATTAATGCCGAGGAAGAAGTGCAATGCGCCCAAGTCCTTCAGCCGAAACTCGGAACCAAGGCGGCCAATGATGTCGCGAAGTAAATCCGCGCGAGAGGCGGTGATGACAATATCATCAACATACAGAAGAAGCATGGCGACATGATCAGCTCGATGAAGCACAAATAGCGACGTGTTAGAGGCGGTGCTGCGAAACCCAAGAGCAGTGAGGAATGCTGCAATGCATTGATACCACGTACGAGGCGCCTGTTTTAGGCCGTAGAGAGACCGTGATAGTAGGCAGACATCGTCAGGCCGGGTGGGATCAACAAAACCAGTAGGCTGCTGACAGAGGACATGCTCCTGTAGATGACCATAGAGGAAGGCATTGTTGATGTCAAGCCGATGAACAGGCCAGTGACGAGATGCGGCGAGCTGAAGAACAGCACAAATCGTGGCGGGTTTAACGACCGGGGAGAAGGTCTCCGAGAAGTCAACACCGGCACGTTGTGCAAAGCCGCGAACAACCCAACGAGCCTTGTACCTATCCAGAGAGCCATCCGGAAGAAGCTTATGCCGAAATACCCACTTGCCGGTGATGATGTTGGCACCGGGGGTGGGGCGAGGGACCAACATCCAGGTCCGGTTGGCGATGAGAGCATCATACTCAGCACGCATAGCCGCAAGCCAGTGCGGATCACTCAATGCAGATAGGACCGAGCGCGGTACCGGAGAGAGGATCGTGACGCTGAGATTATGATAGCGAGGGTTTGGCTGATGTATCCCATCTTTAGCACGCATCACCATAGAGTGATGAGGCGGCGGAGGCGGGGGCCAAGCCCGACGCCGAGATGGAGCCGCAACCTCTGTTGCGGAAGAGGGCGAGGACGGGGCCGCGAAAGAAACCGCGGGCGACGAGGCAGCGGTCGAGGCCACATGCAAGACCGCAGACGGCGGCCACAAGGCCACGGACGAGGCCGCGGGGTGGCGAAGACGGGCCCACAGGTGAGACTGTGGACGACGGCGACAGGGCCGCGGGTGGCGGAGACGGGGCCGTGGGTGAGAACGTGGATGATGACGACGAGCCGGCGGGAGAGACCGCAGCCAACGTGGGGGCGGGCAAGGCCGCAGCCAATGTGGGCGTCGTCGCGGTGGAAGGAGCGGCCGAGGACCCGGCCGAGGCACCTCCTGAGGATGGTGAAGAGGGCACCGTCAGGCCAGCAGGGGCTGGCGCCGAAGCCTGCAGAGGCGAGGCCGGCTCCGCCTGAGCCGACAAGGGAGGTCCCGCCGACAGAACCGAAGGGCCCACCAAAGATGCATGCTGTCGCGGCGGAGGAAGCGCAAGGGCTCCACGAGGCCGTCGAGTGGGAGCATCCGAGGACGGAGCCGCTGTCGGTGAAACCTGCTGAAAAGGAAAGACAACCTCATCAAAGTAAATGTGCCGCGAGACGAACGCACGACGAGAGACCGGGTCGTAGCAGCGAAATCCTTTGGTGTTGGGTTGGTAGCCAAGAAAGACACATACGAGAGACCAAGGCGGAAGTTTATGCGGAGCGGTAGTAGTGATGTTGGGGTAACAGAAACAACCGAAGATGTGAAGATCGTCATAGGATGGAGGAGACCCGAACAGAATATGATGAGGTGTATAGCTCAACCGTGGTTTGCAAGGCCGGATGTTGAGAAGAAGAGTGACGGTGGCGAGAGCATCTGGCCAAAATCGTGCGGGCATGTGTACGTGGAAGAGCAATGCACGAACACTCTCATTGAGGGTACAAAGGACACGTTCGGCACGACCATTTTCTTGGGATGTATATGGACAGGTAAGGCGAAAGATGGTGCCATGAGTGGAGAGAAGATGTCTAATGGCGAGGTTATCAAATTCTTTTCCGTTATCTGTTTGAAGGTGAGCAATGGTGCGGTGAAAGTGGGTTTTGGCGCAAGCATAGAAAGAGTGAAGAGTGAAGGCGACGTCGGATTTGCAGCGTAACGGAAAAGTCCAAGTGAAGTGAAAAAATCATTTAAAATCACAAGGTAATATGATAAGCCCGAATTGCTAGGCACTGGAGATGTCCAAACATCACAATGAATAACATCAAAAGGAAAAGTGGCAATTGATGAAGATGAAGAAAACGACAAGCGAACGTGTTTGCCGATGCGGCAAGCATGACAAGTATGAGCCGCTGATTTATTACATGAAAAGGGAAAAGTGCTAAAAAAATTATGAAGAGTGTCGCCGCCGGGATGGCCAAGTCGAGCGTGCCAAAGCGAAACATCGGCATGAAGAGCAACCGGACTGCTGCGCGTAGTAGGACCGCATGGGTAGAGATCACCGGGGGAATCGCATCGATGCAGAACCCTCCGGGAGCGAGCATCCTTAACAGAGAAACCAAGAGTGTCAAACTCAACAGTGATAGGATGTTCACGAGTAAGAGTACGAACAGAACATAGGTTTTTGATTAAGGATGGTGAGACAAGCACATTATTGAGTGTTAAAGAGGAAGAAGGTAACGGGAGGTAGGTTGAACCGTGACGGGTGATGGGGGAGAGAAGTTCCATCCCCAACCACAATGCGAGAGGAGAAAGGGTAGGGGGCACGGGAGAGGATGCCGGGGTTAGAGGCCATGTGAGTAGCGGCGCTAGTGTCCATGTACCAATCGCCACATCCGTTGTAGGTGCTCGGCGAGGGTGCGACATGAAGAGCGGAGAGGAGCGCCGGGTCCCATGCGCCACCAGGGGCGCCACCATAAGCGCCGTAGGCCGGATGACCACCGTAGGCCGGAGGACCACCGTAGGTCGCGGCGTTGTCGTATGCCGCGGGAACGGGGGCGGGCGCGGTCAGCAGCTCCTGATAAGAAGTCGGCTATGGTCCGAGAATACACGGATCAGGGGGACGGGCATAGAGTAAGCATGCACGATGCCCATCCAAGGGTTGTACCCCGACAGTGTGGGCGGAGTAGGAGCTGTCGCGGGGTTCGCTGGAGGGCGCACCATGTTGGAGTTGCGAGGCCGACCCCCGTGACCCTTCTGCTTACGGCAGCCAGAAGGGGCAGGCGCAGGTGGCGGGGTCAAAGCAGGTGCCCGCGGCGTGGGCGGGGCTGGAGACGCCCCGTAGCCGGCGGCGAGGCCGACGTGGAGGGCGGCATGGGTCGCCTGCCGAGCAGAGTGGCGAAGGCGCTTCTCCTCCATGCGAAGATACGTGATGGCCTTGGTGTAAGTCAATGGGATGAGGGAGAGGTTGGCGGCGGACTAGCCGAGGTCGGGGTGGAGGCCCCGAAGGAGGTTGGTGAGGAGGACGGAGTCGTCGATGGTCATGCCGACATCGTGGAGCTCATCGGCGAGAACCTTCAGCCGCGTGCAGTACTCATCGATCGAAAGATCGTTTTGCTGCATAGTGAAGAACTCCCCTTGGAGGAAAACACGATGTTGGAGTTGATTGTCGAGGAAGAGGTCGCACAACCGTGTCCAGATGGCGTATGCCGAAGGGTCACGGGAGTTCACCATGTTGAAAAGACCTTGGGAGATGGTGAGGAAGAGCCACTTGACGATGCAGGCATCCACGACAAGCCATTCGTTGTCCTCCTTCATGTCGTGGAAGTCGACGCTCCCATCAACGTGCTCGATGAGACGGTAGGAGCGGAACAAAAGCGCGAAGTAGGTGCACCATGCATTGTAGGACAGCGAGTCGAGGTCGAGGATGACGGGCACATGATCTTTGATGTGGAGCTCATTGAGGCGGTCGGAGGTGAACATGGCGCCAGCGAAGGAGCCGGCGTCAGAGGGTTTGGCCTTGGGGTGGAACATGGTGGGAGGAGGAAGGTGGGGAGCGGCGACGGTAGGGTTTGGGTGGTGGTGGAGGGAAAGGACAGCAGCTGCTTGGGGAGGTGGCGGCGGCTGTGAGGGTTTGAGGAGGGGCGACAGCGGCTACGTGAGGGGGTAGCGGCGGCAGCTTAGGGTTTGGGGAGGGGAGGCGGCGGCTGTAGGAGAGAGGAGAAGGGCACGGCGGCGGCTACAGGGAGGTGCGGCGGCTGCGCATGGCGGAAGCAATGGAGATCGTGGTGAAAACTGATACCATGTAGAAAAGATGTGGGATGCAACTCAATTGTATTCCTCAGAGTTGGTCACAATATATACACGAGATGTCTTGCGTGACAAGGAAACTAAGCCTACCATATCTCTAGGAGTCAACTATACAAGGCTAGAGAAGATAGAAATAGTAATACAAATATGTCACGTTCAACACGGGGCATCAACCTTTGGTTGTGCTACTGGAGTTGCAGCTAGCCCGCCCGGGTTTGAGCGTCGGCTCTGGCTCGTGGCACTTGTGGAGTTTCTCCTATAAAAAATCCAACAAGGGTTAGCCTTCGGGTTGGTCTCATTTTTTTACAATTTTAAGTTTTTTAAAAGCCATAACTTTTAAACCGAACATCAAAATTCAAATCCATTTTCACCATAGGAATCCCCGTGACGTGCTCTTCGAAACTAGATCCTGAATGGGTATGTTTTAACGAACTTTTTTGTGTGACTCGCTCTTTGGTTTTTGTTTTCACTTATAGAAACAGGTGTGACTTGCATTGATGTGCAACTTTTCCCCTGCTCAGGGATGTAGTTTTCGGCTTGGCCCCTAATCCAAGCTATATAAAAGATTGGGCTAACCAACTAACTACTTGCCTTGTTACACAAGTACACACACGCACCCAATTACAATTGTGACAATGTCACGTTACAACTTAATCCTATCGTTTAATATCGTCCCTCAATCCGAACGTGTCAAGGTTAAGATTGCTCTTGAAGGCTTGAAGTTGTCGAGCTTGTGGAGGCTTAGTAAAACCGTCAGCAACTTGATCTCCTGTTGGTATAAATCTGATTTCCAACAGTTTTCTTGCAACTCTTTCTCGAACAAAGTCACTACTGCAGGATGCTGCTCACGCGACACTACAATCAGAGACCCTTCGACGAAACTGTGTACGATGCAATAATCACAAAACGTGGTGTAAAAACACGTCAAAAAGGTGCAAAACATTTGCGATGGAGGATGCATCAAACAAGGTTCAGATTTTAGTTGCGTGTGCGATGCAGGGCATACGGTTCAGTTCAATTAACCATTTTCGATGAGGAGGAACAAAAGAAACGGGCAGCCAGATGAAGGTGTGTGCGATGTACAGCATACGGTTCACTCGAATGAACTGTTTGTGATTAGGCAACACAAAAGAAACTGTCAGCCAGATCATGGTGTGTGCGATGTACATCATACAGTTCACTCGGATGAACTGTTTGTGATTAGGCAACACAAAAGAAACGGTCAACCAGATCAAGGTGTGTCGATATACGACATGCGGTTCACTCGGATGTACTATTTGCGTTGAGACAAGAGAACAGAAACGGTTCAATATAACAAATACCATAAATATTGCAAGGTTCAAATTCAAAGATTACAACGCGCAAATTCAAACATGGCAAACTTTGTCATTTACGAAAAGGGATCAGCCGCTGACAAGTCATGTATGGGTTTGACACAATGACTTCCAATTGCTTTGCCATATGCTCTTCCAATACGAAGTTTAGCTTTTTTGGAGCCTCTTCCATTCTGCAGTACCTACTGGCTCTGATCAACATACCAATCATCTTTCCTAATTAAATGCATGTTCAACCTCAATACCCTCAGTGTTGGAAATATGCCCTAGAGGCAATAATAAATGGTTATTATTATATTTCTTTGTTCATGGTAATTGTCTATTGTTCATGCTATAATTGTATTGTCCGGAAATCGTAATACATGTGTGAATACATAGACCACAACGTGTCCCTAGTAACCCTCTAGTTGACTAGCTCGTTGATCAACAGATAGTCATGGTTTCCTGACTATGGACATTGGATGTCATTGATAACGGGATCACATCATTAGGAGAATGATGTGATGGACAAGACCCAATCCTAAGCATAGCATAAAAGATCGTGTAGTTTCGTTTGCTAGAGCTTTTCCAATGTCAAGTATCTTTTCCTTAGACCATGAGATCGTGCAACTCCCGGATACCGTAGGAGTGCTTTGGGTGTGCCAAACGTCACAACGTAACTGGGTGACTATAAAGGTGCACTATGGGTATCTCCGGAAGTGTCTGTTGGGTTGGCACGGATCGAGACTGGGATTTGTCATTCCGTGTGACGGAGAGGTATCTCTGGGCCCACTCGGTAATGCATCATCATAATGAGCTCAATGTGACTAAGGCGTTAGTCATGGGATCATGCATTGCGGTACGAGTAAAGAGACTTGCCGGTAACGAGATTGAACAAGGTATTGGGATACCGACGATCGAATCTCGGGCAAGTAACTTATCGATTGACAAAGGGAATTGTATACGGGATTGATTGAATCCTCGACATCGTGGTTCATCCGATGAGATCATCATGGAACATGTGGGAGCCAACATGGGTATCCAGATCCCGCTGTTGGTTATTGACCGGAGAGGCGTCTCGGTCATGTCTGCATGTCTCCCGAACCCGTAGGGTCTACACACTTAAGGTTCGGTGACGCTAGGGTTGTAGAGATATATGTATGCGGAAACCTGAAAGTTGTTCGGAGTCCCGGATGAGATCCCGGACGTCACGAGGAGTTCCGGAATGGTCCGGAGGTGAAGAATTATATATAGGAAGTCCAGTTTCGGCCACCGGGAAAGTTTCGGGGGTTATCGGTATTGTACCGGGACCACCGGAAGGGTCCCGGGGGTCCACCGGGTGGGGCCACCTATCCCGGAGGGCCCCGTGGGCTGAAGTGGGAAGGGAACCAGCCCCTAGTGAGCTGGGGCGCCCCCCATGGGCCTCCCCCCTGCGCCTAGGGTTGGAAACCTTAGGGTGGGTGGGCGCCCCACTTGGCTTGGGGGGGAAGCCACCCCCCCCCTTTCCCCCTTGGCCGCCGCCCCCCTTGGGGATCCCATCTCCCAGGGCTGGCGCCCCCCCAGGGGCCTATATAAAGGGGGGAGGGAGGGCAGCAACATTACAGCTTTGGGCGCCTCCCTCCTCCCCTGCTACACCTCTCCCTCTCGCAGACGCTTGGCGAAGCCCTGCCGAGACCCGCTACATCCACCACCACACCGTTGTGCTGCTGGATCTCCATCAACCTCTCCTTCCCCTTGCTGGATCAAGAAGGAGGAGACATCGCTGCACCGTACGTGTGTTGAACGCGGAGGTGCCGTCCGTTCGGCACTCGGTCATCGGTGATTTGAATCACGGCGAGTACGACTCCGTCATCCACGTTCATTGGAACGCTTCCGCTCGCGATCTACAAGGGTATGTAGATGCACCCCCTTCCCTCGTTGCTAGTATACTCCATAGATGCATCTTGGTGAGCGTAGGAAAATTTTAAAATTATGCTACGATTCCCAACAGTGGCATCATGAGCCAGGCCTATGCGTAGTTACTATGCACGAGTAGAACACAAAGTAGTTGTGGGCGTTGATGTTGCCAATTCTTCTTGCCGATACTAGTCCTATCTTGTTTCGGCGGTATTGTAGGATGAAGCGGCCCGGACCGACCTTACACGTACGCTTTCGTGAGACTGGTTCCACCGACTGACATGCACTAGTTGCATAAGGTGGCTAGCGGGTGTCTGTCTCTCCTACTTTAGTCGGAACGGATTCGATGAAAAGGGTCCTTATGAAGGGTAAATAGAAATTGGCAAATCACGTTGTGGTCATACGTAGGTAAGAAACGTTCTTGATAGAAACCTACAAACCACGTAAAAACTTGCAACAACAATTAGAGGACGTCTAACTTGTTTTTGCAGCAAGTGCTATGTGATGTGATATGGCCAGAAGATGTGATGAATGATATATGTGTTGTATGAGATTGATCATATTCTTGTAATAGGAATCACGACTTGCATGTCGATGAGTATGACAACCGGCAGGAGCCATAGGAGTTGTCTTTATTATTTTGCATGACCTGCGTGTCATTGAATAACGCCATGTAAATTACTTTACTTTGTTGCTAAACGCGTTAGCCATAGAAGTAGAAGTAATCGTTGGCGTGACGACTTCATGAAGACACAATGATGGAGATCATGGTGTCATGCCGGTGACGAAGATGATCATGGTGCCCCGAAGATGGAGATCAAAGGAGCAAAATGATATTGGCCATATCATGTCACTATTTGATTGCATGTGATGTTTATCATGTTTTTGCATCTTATTTGCTTAGAACGACGGTAGTAAGTAAGATGATCCCTTATGATAATTTCAAGAAAAGTGTTCCCCCTAACTGTGCACCGTTGCGAAGGTTCGTTGTTTCGAAGCACCACGTGATGATCGGGTGTGATAGATTCTAACGTTCGAATACAACGGGTGTTGACGAGCCTAGCATGTACAGACATGGCCTCGGAACACACACAATACACTTAGGTTGACTTGACGAGCCTAGCATGTACAGACATGGCCTCGGAACACGGAGGACCGAAAGGTCGAGCATGAGTCGTATAGAAGATACGATCAACATGGAGATGTTCACCGATCTTGACTAGTCCGTCTCACGTGATGATCGGACACGGCCTAGTTAACTCGGATCATGTTTCACTTAGATGACTAGAGGGATGTCTATCTGAGTGGGAGTTCATTAAATAATTTGATTATATGAACTTAATTATCATGAGTTTAGTCTAAAATCTTTACACTATGTCTTGTAGATCAAATGGCCAACGTTGTCCTCAATTTCAACGCGTTCCTAGAGAAAACCAAGCTGAAAGATGGTGGCAGCAACTATACGGACTGGGTCCGGAACCTGAGGCTCATCCTCATAGTAGCCAAGAAAGATTATGTCTTAGAAGCACTGCTAGGTGAAGCACCAATCCCAGAAAACCAAGATGTTATGAACGCTTGGCAGCAGCGTGCTGATGATTACTCCCTCGTTCAGTGCGGCATGCTTTACAGCTTAGAACCGGGTCTCCAAAAGCGTTTTGAGAAACATGGAGCATATGAGATGTTCGAGGATCTGAAAATGGTTTTCCAAGCTCATGCCCGGGTCGAGAGATATGATGTCTCCGACAAGTTCTTCAGCTGTAAAATGGAGGAGAATAGTTCTGTTAGTGAGCACATACTCAGAATGTCTGGGTTGCACAACCGCTTGACTCAGCTGGGAGTTAATCTCCCGGATGACGCGGTCATTGACAGAATCCTCCAGCCGCTTCCACCAAGCTACAAGAGCTTTGTGATGAACTTCAATATGCAGGGGATGGAAAAGACCATTCCTGAGGTATATTCAATGCTGAAATCAGCGGAGGTGGAGATCAGAAAAGAACATCAAGTGTTGATGGTGAATAAAACCACTAAGTTCAAGAATGGCAAGGGTAAGAAGAACTTCAAGAAGGACGACAAGGGAGTTGCCGCGCCCGGTAAGCCAGTTACTGGGAAGAAGTCGAAGAATGGACCCAAGCCTGAGACAGAGTGCTTTTATTGCAAGGGAAGTGGTCACTGGAAGCGGAACTGCCCCAAATACTTAGCGGACAAGAAGGCCGGCAACACCAAAGGTATATGTGATATACATGTAATTGATGTGTACCTTACCAGTACTCGTAGTAGCTCCTGGGTATTTGATACCGGTGCGGTTGCTCATATTTGTAACTCAAAACAGGAACTACGGAATAAACAGAGACTGGCGAAGGACGAGGTGACGATGCGCGTCGGGAATGGTTCCAAGGTCGATGTGATCGCCGTCGGCACGCTACCTCTGCATCTACCTACGGGATTAGTTTTAAACCTCAATAATTGTTATTTAGTGCCAGCTTTGAGCATGAACATTGTATTTGGATCTCGTTTAATTCGAGATGGCTACTCATTTAAATCCGAGAATAATGGTTGTTCTATTTATTTGAGAGATATGTTTTATGGTCATGCCCCGCTGGTCAATGGTTTATTCTTGATGAATCTCGAACGTGATGTTACACATATTCATAGTGTGAATACCAAAAGATGTAAAGTTGATAACGATAGTCCCACATACTTGTGGCAATGCCGCCTTGGTCACATTGGTGTCAAGCGCATGAAGAAGCTCCATGCAGATGGACTTTTGGAGTCTCTTGATTACGAATCATTTGACACGTGCGAACCATGCCTCATGGGTAAGATGACCAAGACTCCGTTCTCCGGAACAATGGAGCGAGCAACCAACTTATTGGAAATCATACATACCGATGTGTGCAGTCCAATGAGTGTTGAGGCTCGCGGAGGCTATCGTTATATTCTCACTCTCACTGATGACTTAAGTAGATATGGGTATGTCTACCTAATGAAACACAAGTATGAAACCTTTGAAAAGTTCAAGGAATTTCAGAGTGAGGTTGAGAATCAATGTGACAGGAAAATAAAGTTCTTACGATCAGATCGTGGTGGAGAATATTTAAGTCACGAATTTGGTACACACTTAAGGAAATGTGGAATAGTTTCACAACTCACGCCGCCTGGAACACCTCAGCGAAATGGTGTGTCCGAATGTCGTAATCGCACTCTATTGGATATGGTGCGATCTATGATGTCTCTTACCGATCTACCGCTCTCGTTTTGGGGCTATGCTTTAGAGACTGCTGCATTCACTTTAAATAGGGCTCCGTCAAAATCCGTTGAAACGACACCGTATGAATTATGGTTTGGGAAGAAACCTAAGCTGTCGTTTCTAAAAGTTTGGGGATGCGATGCTTATGTCAAGAAACTTCAACCTGAAAAGCTCGAACCCAAGTCGGAAAAATGCATCTTCATAGGATACCCTAAGGAAACTATTGGGTATACCTTCTACCTCAGATCCGAAGGCAAGATCTTCGTTGCCAAGAACGGGTCCTTTCTGGAGAAGGAGTTTCTCTCGAAAGAATTGAGTGGGAGGAGAGTGGAACTTGATGAGGTGATAGTCACCCCTTCCAAACCGGAAAGTAGCGCAGCGCGGGAAAATGTTCCTGTGGTGCCTACACCGACTGGGGAGGAAGTTAATGATGATGATCATGAAGCTTCGGATCAAGTTACTACTGAACTTCGTAGGTCCACAAGGACACGTTCCGCACCAGAGTGGTACGGCAACCCTGTCCTGGAAATCATGTTGTTAGACAACGGTGAACCTTCGAACTATGAAGAAGCGATGGCGGGCCCGGATTCCTACAAATGGCTAGAAGCCATGAAATCCGAGATAGGATCCATGTATGAAAACGAAGTATGGAATTTTACTGACTTGCCCGATGCTTGGCGAGCCATAGAAAACAAATGGATCTTTAAGAAGAAGAAAGACGCGGATGGTAATGTGACCATCTATAAGGCTCGACTTGTCGCTAAGGGTTATCGACAAGTTCAAGGGGTTGACTACGATGAGACTTTCTCACCCGTAGCGAAGCTGAAGTCCGTCCGAATCATGTTAGCAATTGCCGCATAATATGATTATGAGATATGGCAGATGGACGTCAAAACGGCATTCCTTAACGGCTTCCTTAAGGAAGAGTTGTATATGATGCAGCCGGAAGGTTTTGTCGATCCTAAGAATGCTAACAAAGTATGCAAGCTCCAGCGCTCAATCTATGGGCTGGTGCAAGCATCTCGGAGTTGGAACATTCGCTTTGATGAGATGATCAAAGCGTTTGGGTTTACACAGACTTATGGAGAAGCCTGTGTTTACAAGAAAGTGAGTGGGAGCTCTGTAGCATTTCTCTTATTATATGTGGATGACATATTATTGATGGGAAATGATATAGAATTCTTGGAAAGTATAAAGGCCTATTTGAATAAGTGTTTTTCAATGAAGGACCTTGGAGAAGCTGCTTATATATTAGGCATCAAGATCTATAGAGATAGATCAAGACGCCTCATTGGTCTTTCACAGAGTACATACCTTGACAAGATATTGAAGAAGTTCAATATGGATCAGTCCAAGAAGGGGTTCTTGCCTGTATTGCAAGGTGTGCAGTTGAGCACGGCTCAATGCCCGACCACGGCAGAAGATAGAGAAAAGATGAGTGTCATCCCCTATGCCTCGGCCATAGGGTCTATTATGTATGCCATGCTGTGTACCAGACCTGATGTAAACCTTGCCGTAAGTTTGGTAGGAAGGTACCAAAGTAATCCCGGCATGGAACACTGGACAGCGGTCAAGAATATCCTGAAGTACCTGAAGAGGACTAAGGATATGTTTCTCGTTTATGGAGGTGACGAAGAGCTCGTCGTAAAGGGTTACGTCGACGCTAGCTTCGACACAGATATGGATGACTCAAAGTCACAAACCGGATACGTGTATGTTTTGAATGGAGGGGCAGTAAGCTGGTGTAGTTGCTAGCAAAGCGTCGTGGCGGGATCTACATGTGAAGCGGAGTACATGGCGGCCTCAGAGGCAGCACAGGAAGCAGTCTGGATAAAGGAGTTCATTACCGACCTAGGGGTGATTCCCAATGCGTCGGACCCGATGACTCTCTTCTGTGACAACACTGGAGCTATTGCCCTTGCCAAGGAGCCCAGGTTTCACAGGAAGACCAGGCATATCAAGCGTCGCTTCAACTCCATTCGTGAAAGTGTTCAAAATGGAGACATAGATATTTGTAAAGTACATACGGACCTGAATGTAGCAGATCCGTTGACTAAACCTCTCCCTAGAGCAAAACATGATCAACACCAGAACGCTATGGGTGTTCGATTCATCACAATGTAACTAGATTATTGACTCTAGTGCAAGTGGGAGACTGTTGGAAATATGCCCTAGAGGCAATAATAAATGGTTATTATTATATTTCTTTGTTCATGATAATTGTCTATTGTTCATGCTATAAATGTGTTATCCGGAAATCGTAATACATGTGTGAATGCATAGACCACAACGTGTCCCTAGTAAGCCTCTAGTTGACTAGCTCGTTGATCAATAGATAGTCATGGGTTTCCTGACTATGGACATTGGATGTCATTGATAACGGGACCAGCTCGTTGATAACGGGACCAGCTCGTTGATCATTATGGGTTTCGGAGACTAGCTCGTTGTTCATGATAATTCTCCTAATGATGTGATGGACAAGACCCAATCCTAAGCATAGCACAAAAGATCGTGTAGTTCGTTTGCTAGAGCTTTTCCAATGTCAAGTATCATTTCCTTAGACCATGAGATCGTGCAACTCACGGATACCATAGGAGTGCTTTGGGTGTACCAAACGTCACAACGTAACTGGGTGACTATAAAGGTACACTACGGGTGTCTCTGAAAGTTTCTGTTGAGTTGGCACGGATCGAGACTGGGATTTGTCACTCCGTGTGACGGAGAGGTATGCCCACTCGGTAATGCATCATCATAATGAGCTCAATGTGATTAAGGAGTTAGTCACGGGATCATGCATTACGGTACGAGTAAAGAGACTTGCCGGTAACGAGATTGAACAAGGTATTGGGATACCGACGATCGAATCTCGGACAAGTAACATACCGATTGACAAAGGGAATTGTATACGGGATTGATTGAATCCTCGACATCGTGGTTCATCCGATGAGATCATCGTGGAACATGTGGGAGCCAACATGGGTATCCAGATCCCGCTGTTGGTTATTGACCGGAGAGGCGTCTCGGTCATGTCTGCATGTCTCCCGAACCCGTAGGGTCTACACACTTAACGTTCGGTGATGCTAGGGTTGTAGAGATATATGTATGCGGAAACCCGAAAGTTGTTTGGAGTCCCGGATGAGATCCCGGACGTCACGAGGAGTTCCGGAATGGTGCGGAGGTGAAGAATTATATATAGGAAGTCCAGTTTCGGCCACCGGGAAAGTTTCGGGGGTTATCGGTATTGTACCGGGACCACCGGAAGGGTCCCGGGGGTCCACCGGGTGAGGCCACCTATCCTGGAGGGCCCCGTGGGCTGAAGTGGGAAGGGAACCAGCCCCTAGTGGGCTGGGGCGCCCCCCGTGGGCCTCCCCCTGCGCCTAGGGTTGGAAACCCTAGGGTGGGGGGCGCCCCACTTGGCTTGGGGGGGGGAAGCCACCCCCCCTTTCCCCCTTGGCCGCCGCCCCCCTTGGGGATCCCATCTCCCAGTGCCGGCGCCCCCCCCCAGGGGCCTATATAAATGGGGGGAGGGAGGGCAGCAACATTACAGCTTTGGGCGCCTCCCTCCTCCCCTGCTACACCTCTCCCTCTCGCAGACGCTTGGCGAAGCCCTGCCGAGACCCGCTACATCCACCGCCACGCCGTCGTGCTGCTGGATCTCCATCAACCTCTCCTTCCCCTTGCTAGATCAAGAAGGAGGAGACGTCGCTGCACCGTACGTGTGTTGAACGCGGAGGTGCCGTCCGTTCGGCACTCGGTCATCGGTGATTTGAATCACGGCGAGTACGACTCCGTCATCCACGTTCATTGGAACGCTTCCGCTCGCGAACTACAAGGGTATGTAGATGCACCCCTTCCCTCGTTGCTAGTATACTCCATAGATGCATCTTGGTGAGCGTAGGAAAATTTTAAAATTATGCTACGATTCCCAACACTCAGCACCTCTGGCAAGAAAGAACCTGGCGAGTGTAATCTCCGGTAAGGCCCTCGGTGGGAGTACAAAGTAATATTTGAGAGATGCAGATCCAGGCATTCGATGTGATTGTCGTTATAAACATTATCCACCTCCGGGCCTATTATTATCTGCAAAAGAAGAGAATGTGTTAGTCCCTACATGCAGTTTTGAACATTGCTACACGCCCATTTGGTTTGCAGGATTTGTAAAATGCACCAACGTGCCATCTTTGATCTGACATGATTAACATGGGCATTTGATTACAATCTAGAAACATGTAGCCTTCTTCACAAGAGGTTGGATTGGATGAAAAATGCCCTAACAAAACTAGTACAGATGAATCCAAAGGAGAAATGCTTATGGATGATTGTAACCATATGAATGAAGCAACCGATATGGGGCGGGGGTGTATGTCCTAAAATCCTCCAAAATTCCTTCAGAAATCGTAGTACATTGTCATTGTAAACTTGGGAAAAGGTGCAAAAAATTGAACTCCCTTATGGTTAACATTTAACAGGAAAGGAACATCACCTTGATATACAACTTCTTCAGGCACGGAAAGCATCTCAGGCAACTGACAACTTGGTCCAGGTTGGGGCCGACAGATTCTAGTGCCAAGACCTTCACTGTGCCCAGAATCTGGGTGAAGCTTTGCTGGATGACAGACGAACATACATCTTCAAAACTAGAAATAACATAGATATCAAGAAGGAGAGGTATAACACGACTGTTTTACCTGAAAGTTGTAGTATTTGACAGACGAGTAGCCCACCAATGTCAATTTCGGCGCAGAAATGACATTGATTCTTATTGGACCTTGTTGATCAACTACAAGTAATCTCTCAAGTGAAGGTTTGTCCTCAAGGACCATATTGTGGTCCACCTTTTGTGATCTCTCGTTGCGGCACCAGCAGCACAAATAAATAGTCTGGAGAGTCCTGGAGGTGATGTGCAAGGTACTCGACCAATTCATCGCCTGAAGACAAAGGAACTTGAGTGCAGTACAGCAGCGGAGCAGGCGCTCCATTTCATCCTTTGGGATGCAGACGGTGACGAGTTTGAGGTGCTTCAGTCGTGGTAGAAAAAGAGCGGGCGAGTCATTAAGGGGGGATGGCAGTTCATGAACTTGGCGAGGCACAGCGTGGGCGCGAAGCGGAGCGCGGACGTTGGCAGCAAGCGCATATGCCCATCATTAAAACTGAGCTTCTTGAGCTGATCTATGGCGGGGGGTCGGAACCACTCATCAAGCTTGGCTCGGTCCTTGCCATTGGAACGGAACTTGCCCATGATAAGGCCTTTGATTGGGCCATGGTGACTGCCGAGGATCTGGGATAACGCATCCATGCTTTGGCGATAGCCATGGCAGAGCTCGTGGGCGTCGAGGAGGTCGACAGGGGTGAGGAGCCATAGGGGGCGCCACCGCCGGGAAAGGGCGGCTGTCCTCACCGATATTTGATTGGGAGGAGGGATATGATGACTATCAACATATCATCGGGGAGGTTGTTGATGAAGTCTAGGCCTGCTGGAGTCGCTTGCGGTACTTTCTCGACCCGCGTCCGCTTGTTGGCAGCCTCGTTCTCCACCTAGTTGGAGGCGACGGAAACCTCTGTCTCCATATTCACGCCGTGCTCTGGTGCTTCAGCAGCCCTGGCATCGCCACGCCCTCCGATGGGGCGCTTCGCCACTGCCCATGATAAGGACTCAGAGCGGCGTTGAGGATGCGGGCGAAGAGAGAGGATTGTGTGTGTGGCGAGGATGGGGGGTGCGGTCGCTCGGCGGTGCCATTAATACAGACCAGTGGGAGCGAGGCGGGCGGCGATCCAAGGCTGTCTCGCTTCCCGGTGAGAACAACTGCTTAATCTCTATGAATGAAATCTATGCTTAATTACTGAATTTTAGTTGCAAAAAATAGATAGTGCTATTGATTTTTAGCTACGTATTTTGACAAATCACACTGCATCTTGGCTTAGCGCTGAAGTCTAGCTTTAATTTGCATACCGTAATCTGAACCGTTTGCGTTGAAGAGATGAACAGATCCTGCGTTGAACAGCTTGCACGCTTCCCGGTGAGCCTGCGCACCGGACTGCGCTCGCACGCCTCCCGTTCAGTCAAGCAGCTATCCGCACGACACCTCCTATAGCCATTAAAACCAAGACACGCGGGGTCACGTGAATGGTTAACAGAACGCACACGGATTGAATTATACAAACGTTTGAGATATTGAAGTGGCAGCTATTTTTTCAAAATGCCTTTGTTGGCTGTTATTCGAGTGCGCCTTCTCTCAAAATGGACACGAAAAATACCACAGCATGTCGGGTGTCATTCCATGATAGCATGCCAAGTTTCATGAATTTCAGACGAGTTTTGGATTTACTAGAATTTAAAAGCCAAGTATCTCAACATTTTGTCGGCAATCAACAGTCCCCTGGTGTTTGAAATTCATTCCCATTTGTTGCATCGGACCTAAGCATGCACCCAAGGACACTGATTTTATTTTTCAACCAATTTATATGCACTGGAGCATGTGCATGTATTTCAAATTTGAATTATGCACATAAAATGCCTAGAAAACCGAGTTAATGTATAAAAATGACCAAACGAACCCCGAAAAATTCCAAAACTTAACACAACACTCCTGTTGTTCTATGTTAGCACTAGAAATTTTTTGAAAGCAATAAGAGGCAACGGACATCATTTCGTCCCCAAAGGTGGCACATTCCGTATCGAAACCATCAGGCTTGTTGTGAGAAGCTCTGGTTTGTGAGAAGCTTATACCCAAACCTACCCTAAATGGGACGAATTTTTACCATGGCATGTCGGGTGCCATTCCATGATAGCAGGCCAAGTTTCATGAATTTCAGACGAGTTGTGGATTTACTAGAATTTAAAAACCAGGTATCTCAACGTTTTGCCGGCAATCAACAATGCCCGAGTGTTTGAAATTTGTTCCCATTTCTTGCATGGGACCTAAGCATGCACCCAAGGATACAGATTTGATTTTTCCACTAATTTATATGAATTGGAGCATGTGCATGTATTTTAAATTTGAATTATACACATAAAATGCCTAGAAACCCCAGTTAATGTATAAAAATGCCCAAACGAACCCCGAAAAATTCCAAAACTTAACACAACACTCCTGTTGTTATATGTTGGCACTAGAATTTTTTTGAAAGCAATAAGAGGCAACGGATATCGTTTCGTCCCCAAAGGTGGCACGTTCCGTATCAAAACCATCAGGCTTGTTGTGAGAAGCTCTGGTTTGTGAGAAGCTTATACCCAAACTTTCCCCAAATGGGACAAATTTTTACCACGGCATGTCCGGTGCCATTCCATGATAGCATGCCAAGTTTCATGAATTTCAGACGAATTGTGGATTTACTAGAATTAAAAAACCAGGTATCTCAATGTTTTGCCGGCAATCAACAATGCTCTGGTGTTTGAAATTCATTCTCATTTCTTGCATGGGACCTAAGCATGTACCCAAGGACACAGATTTGATTTTTCAACCAATTTATATGCACTGGAGCATGTGCATGTATTTCAAATTTGAATTATGCACATAAAATGTCTAGAAAACCCAGTTAATGTATAAAAATGCCCAAACGAACCCCGAAAAAATCCAAAACTTAACACAACACTCCTGGTGTTCTACGTTGGCACTTGAAATTTTTTGAAAGCAATAAGAGGCAACAGATATCGTTTCGTCCCCAAAGGTGGCACGTTCTGTATCGAAACCATCAGGCTTGTTGTGAGAAGCTCTGGTTTGTGAAAAGCTTATACCCAAACCTGCCCCAAATGGGACAATTTTTTTACCACGGCATGTTGATGCCGCTCCATGATACCATGCCAAGTTTCATGAATTTCAGATGAGTTGTGGATTTACTAGAATTTAAAAACTAGGTATCTCAATATTTTGTCGGCGATCAACAATGCCCTGGTGTTTGAAATTCATTCAGATTTCTTGCATGGGACCTAAGTATGCACCCAAGGACACAGATTTGACTTTTCAACCAATTTATATGCACTAGAGCATGTGCACGTATTTCAAATTTTAATTATGCACATAAAAGGCCTAGAAAACCCAGTTAATGTATAAAAATGCCCAAACGAACCACAAAAAATTCCAAAACTTAACACAACACTCATGTTGTTCTATGTTGGCACTAGAAAATTTTTGATAGCAATAAGAGGCAACGGATATCGTTTCGTCCCCAAAGGTGGCACGTTCTGTATCGAAACCATCGGGCTTGTTGTGAGAAGCTCTGGTTTGTGAGAAGCTTATACTCAAACCTGCCCCAAATGGGACAAATTTTTACCACGGCATGTTGATGCCGCTACATGATACCATGCCAAGTTTCATGAATTTCAGACGAGCTGTGGATTTACTAGAATTTAAAAACCAGGTATCTCAACGTTTTGCCGGCAATCAACAATGCCCTGGTGTTTGAAATTCATTCACATTACTTGCATGGGACCTAAGCATGCACCCAAGGACACAAATTTGATTTTTGAACCAATTTATATGCACTGGATCATGTGCATGTATTTCAAATTTGAATTATGCACATAAAATGCCTAGAAAACCAAGTTAATGTATAAAAATGCCTAAACGAACCCCGAAAAAATCCAAAACTTAACACAACACTCTTGTTGTTCTATGTTGGCACTAGAATTTTTTTGAAATCAATTAGAGGCAACGGATATCGTTTCGTCCCCAAAGGTGGCACGGTCCGTACCGAAACCATCAGGCTTGTTGTGAGAAGCTTATACCCAAACCTGCCCCAAATGGGACAAATTTTTTACCATGATATGTTGATCCCGCTCCATGAAACCATGCCAAGTTTCATGAATTTCAGACGAGTTGTGGATTTACTAGAATTTAAAAAGCAGGTATCTCAATGTTTTGCCGGCAATCAACAGTGCCCTGGTGTTTGAAATTCATTCCCATTTCTTGCATGGGACCTAAGCTTTCATCCAAGGACACATATTTAATTTTTCAACCAATTTATATGCACTCGAGCATGTGCAGGTATTTCAAATTTGAATCATGCACATAAAATGCCTAGAAAACCCATTTAATGTATAAAAATGCCCAAACGAACCCCAAAAATCCCAAAACTTAACACAACACTCCTGTTGTTCTATGTTGGCACTAGAATTTTTTTGATAACAATAAGAGGCAACGGGTATCATTTTGTCCCCAAAGGTGGCACGTTCCGTACCGAAACCATCAGGCTTGTTGTGAGAAGCTCTGGTTTGTGAGAAGCTTATACCCAAACCTGCCCCAAATGGGGAAAATTTACCCCAGCATTTGGATGGTGCTCCATGATACCATGCCAAGTTTCATGAATTTCAGACGAGTTCTGGATTTACTAGAATTTAAAAAACAGGTATCTCAACATTTTGCCGGCAATCAACAGTGCTCTAGTGTTTGAAATTCATTCCCATTTCTTGCATGGGTCCTAAGCATGCACCCAAGGACACATATTTTACTTTTCAACCAATTTATATGTACCGGAGCATGTGCATGTAGTTTAGTTTTGAATTGTGCACCTGAAATGGCTAGAAAACCATTTTATTGTATAAAATGTCCAAACGAACTCTGAATAATTTTAATTCTTTTACGGCACACATATAGTTGCATATTCACTGCAGATAAAAGGTCTAGCTATTCAAACACCGTCCATTGCCGCTGTGACCCTATTATGTAATTCAAATCAAGATGAAAAATCAAGTAGATCCCACACAGTTTATTATCACCAACCGTGTGAGATGTAGTACAAAATATCTTGGAGCACCGTCGGTGTATAGTACACCTATGGCTTACGCGAGAAGGTGCGTCGGCTATAGTCCACAGTCGGCGTGTCAAGCACACTAGCTCGCTCCCCAAATACTCCCGCCACTGCCTCCCTGGCAATCTCAAATATATTACTGCCTCGTAATCTCGAAAATATCTACCGCCTTGATGTTTTAATGTTTGATAGCACACGATTAGTATGTGCAGACTGTGTGCGATGTCTGTTACTCCCGCTCTGCTTCAGTCCCTTGATTCAAATTTTCAGTAGCCGCGGCATTTTACTCCCGCCTCTGCATCCCTTGCAATCTCAAAGATATATGTTCGCCCTTGATCCAAATTTTTCAGTTGCCGCAGTATTTCCTCCAACACCACCTTGCCCCCCCCAGCCCCCCTCCACACACACCACACACTCCCCCAAACCTCTGCTCACACAGACACACGCAACCCTTGAAACCATTGGTAGGTCGCCGCCATCGCCTGCGCCTCCATCCTCAACCTATGCATGTGTGCCGGGGAGCTCGAGGAGCCAATGGCCAAAAAGAGGTTTATCGCGGCGTTTTTGCTCGACGCCGGCGAGGTGGCCGTCGAGGTGTCCCCGTCGTCCTCCACGGGCTTGATCCACCGTCGCCGGTCCCCCGATCCGCCTGCCGTCTCACCCCTACGCCGGTTCGAGGACTTCCCCGTCCTCCCTCGGACCCGGCATCCGACGAGGTCCTACCTCGGGGTCCGGCAGCGGCAGTGGGGGACGTGGGCCGCCGAGATTACAGATCAGGAGACCCACACCCGCCGGTGGCTCGGTACCTTCCACATGGCCGAGCTTGCCGCCATGGAGTACGATCGCTGGCAGGTCCGCTACCACGGCGCGGAGGCTAGGCTCAATTTCCCCTTCGGCACACGTCCGGTCGACCTCGTTCCGCCGGAGCCGGGGGTGGTGAGATCGGCTATGGCGCGGGAGGACCACGAGGCGTGGGAGCGCCTCGAGGCCGAGGCCGCTGACGAGGCCTACATGCAAGAGCTCCGCCGGCAGCACCCGGAGCTCGTGGAGGCGGAGCGGGCGATCTTTGCTGGCGCGGAGGGCGGCGACGTTATCGCGCTCTCCTCTGATGACGAGGTCGAAGGCGGCGAGGACGGCGGCGCGGAGGGCGGCGAGGTTATCGTGCTCTCCTCCGATGACGAGGTCGAAGGCAGTGGCGACGGCGGCGCGGAGGGCGTCGAGGTGGGCCCAGAGGACGAGGAGATCGACGTCGACGAGTGGAGGAGTGCCTTCCCCAACAACCCCGACGACGGTACCGGCCCGAACCCGGCTCGCGGCACACCGTACATGACGAGGAAGGATTGGCTCGACCTCTACTTCGACCGAAGGTAGTTTAGCTTAGTTTAAATTTATGTTTTATGTTCGGTTATGCAAAACTATCTATGTTTATGTTTGAATGCATGCTACTTTTGGTTGAACCTGCTTTGAACTTGATCAAATTGAAGTTTACAACCTTAAGTTTAGGCGATCGACTAGAAAAGGCCAAAAATTGCTGGAGTATATATATATATATATATATCCACTAAGGGTTTTAGTCCTTTAACTTTTTAAGGATCGTCTAGAGATGGCCTTATGACTTGTTTATTTCAGTTATTCACAATGTGATGCTCTATATGTGCAACTATTTGCCATGCAGTTCAATTTCATCAATAACAGTTTCAACAATACCACTATGAATTACGATATTTGGTTGTTGTTAAGGATATTGCAGTTAACATGCCTTTTCGTTTTTTTGACAATAACTACTGTACTGTAGACCTGCACAATACCAGTTTGAATGACTATTTGCTTGTTTTTAAATGTTATGCACGATGCAGTTAACACACCTTTCCACTTCTTGTTTTGCTTAACTAGCGTGCTTAAGCCTGCACACTGAAGCTATCATTTGTAGATTATGTTGTCTACCATGGATATATTTGGTTGATGTTTAGCCCGTTGTGCTTAACATGCCTTTATATGTACTCATGCAGGACAATATCGAGAATAGTGTTGTTTTCCATCGAGGTTAGTTTCATCGCATTGCTTATATGTACTCACTGTTCAGGATACTGGTAGCTGGTACCATATAGCCTGGGGCTGATAAGGGATTAATCGTTGAATCGGACATTTCACTAAAAATATCCGTAACCCATTTATCAGTAGGTTAACTAGGGCCATATTTAGTATATCTGAGGCTACATAGCAACATGCATTGTACTGAATGACTAAATATGCAATCCCAGGCTACATAGCAACAAGGAAGAGTGTTACCTTAATGTTCTGATGATGTCTAGATATACATGTAATAAAATCTTACATAATGGGATGGAGAGAGTGTTGTACTACATCATTTTTCAATTGTTGTTTAGCTTCTAATATTAACTTGGTGCTTTTAGGTACATATATCATTGCCAAAGATCCACACTTCGACCCTTTCTGCGTATGGGGCAATGAGATATTCATGAACTAGCATCAAGTGAGGAAACTGATAAAGATTGTTATTAAAATGGGTCAAAAGATGTCAATCGAACTATTTGTTTACACTTTATGCAAGACAACAGTGAACTGCAGGATGGAAGTAAGAACCATGTAGCCTTCTTTTTACTGCTGATACGTCCATTGTGCATCATGCTTTTATATCGATATTTATTGCATTATGGGCTGTTATTACACATTATGTCACAATACTTATGCCTATTCTCTCTTATTTTACAAGGTTTACATAAGGAGGGAGAATGCTGGCAGCTGGAATTCTGGGCTGGAAAAGGAGCAATTATTAGAGACCTATTCTGCACAACCCCAAAAGTCCTGAAACTCCACGAAAGTTATTTTTGTAAATAATAAAAAATACTGGAGGAAGAATCTACGTCAGGTGGGCCTCCACCTGTCCACGAGGGTGGGGGCGCGCCCTACCCCCTGGGCGCGCCCCCTGCCTCGTGGGCCCCCTGTTGGCCCTCCGGTGCCCATCTTCTGCTATATGAAGTCTTTCGTCCGAAGAAAAATCATAAGCAAGCTTTCGGGACGAGACTCCGCCGCCACGAGGCGGAACCAATCTCGGGCTCCGGCAGAGCTGTTCTGCTGGGGACACTTCCCTCCGGGAGGGGGAAATCATCGCCATCGTCATCACCAACGCTCCTCTCATTGGGAGAGGGCAATCTCCATCAACATCTTCACCAGCACCATCTCCTCTCAAACCCTAGTTCATCTCTTGTATCCAATTCTTATCTCTAAGTCTGGGATTGGTACCTGTAGGTTGCTAGTAGTGTTGATTACTCCTTGTAGTTGATGCTAGTTGGTTTATTTGGTGGAAGATCATATGTTCAGATCCTATATGCATATTAATACTCCTCTGATTATGAACATGAATATGCTTTGTGAGTAGTTACGTTTGTTCCTGAGGACATGGGAGAAGTCTTGCTATTAGTAGTCATGTGAATTTGGTATTCGTTCGATATTTTGATGAGATGTATGTTGTCTCTCCTCTAGTGGTGTTATGTGAACGTCGACTACATAACACTTCACCATTATTTGGGCCTAGAGGAAGGCATTGGGAAGTAATAAGTAGATGATGGGTTGCTAGAGTGACAGAAGCTTAAACCCTAGTTTATGCGTTGCTTCGTAAGGGGCTGATTTGGATCCATATGTTTCATGCTATGGTTAGGTTTACCTTAATACTTTTGTTGTAGTTGCGGATGCTTGCAATAGAGGTTAATCATAAGTGGGATGCTTGTTCAAGTAAGAACAGCACCCAAGCACCGGTCCACCCACATATCAAATTATCAAAGTACCGAACGCGAATCATATGAACGTGATGAAAACTAGCTTGACGATAATTCCCATGTGTCCTCGGGAGCGCTTTTCTCTATATAAGAGTTTGTCCAGGCTTGTCCTTTGCTACAAAAAGGATTGGGCCACCTTGCTGCACTTTATTTACTTTTGTTACTTGTTGCTCGTTACAAATTATCCTATCACAAAACTATCTGTTACCTATAATTTCAGTGCTTGCAGAGAATACCTTGCTGAAAACCGCTTATCATTTCCTTCTGCTCCTCGTTGGGTTCGACACTCTTACTTATCGAAAGGACTACGATAGATCCCCTATACTTGTGGGTCATCAAGACTCTTTTCTGGCGCCGTTGCCGGGGAGTGAAGCGCCTTTGGTAGGTGGAATTTGGTAAGGAAAAATTTATATAGTGTGCTGAAATTTACTGTCACTTGTTACTATGGAAAGTAATCCTCTGAGGGGCTTATTCGGGGTATCTTCACCCCGACCAGTAGAGCAAAGAAATGCTCCTCAACCTACTGAACCTACTGAAAATGAAAATGTCTACTTTGAAATTCCTTCGGGTATGTTAGAAAAACTGCTAGCTAATCCTTATGCAGGAGATGGAACAATGCATCCTGATGAGCACTTAATATATGTGGATGAAGTTTGTGGATTATTTAAGCTTGCAGGTATACCCGATGATGTTATTAAGAAGAAGGTCTTCCCTTTATCTTTGAAGGGAGATGCATTGACATGGTATAGGCTATGTGATGATACGGGGTCATGGAACTACAAACGATTGAAATTGGAATTTCATCAGAAGTTTTATCCTATGCATCTTGTTCATCGTGATCGCAATTATATATATAATTTTTGGCCTCGCGAAGGAGAAAGCATCGCTCAAGCTTGGGGGAGGCTTAAATCAATGTTATATTCATGCCCCAATCATGAGCTCCCAAGAGAAATAATTATTCAAAGTTTTTATGCTCGGCTTTCTGATAACAATCGCACCATGCTCGATACTTCTTGTGCTTGCTCTTTTATGATGAAGACTATTGAATTCAAATGGAACTTATTGGAAAGAATTAAACGCAACTCTGAAGATTGGGATCTTGACGAAGGTAAGGAGTCAGGTATGACACCTAAGTTTGATTGTGTTAAATCTTTTATGTATACCGATGTTTTCCGTAAATTTAGCACTAAATATGGACTTGACTCTGAGATAGTAGCTTCTTTCTGTGAATCTTTTGCTGCTTATGTTGATCTCCCTAAGGAGAAGTGGTTTAAATATCATCCTCCCATAGAAGTAAAAGTAGTTGCACCTATTAAAGTTGAAGAAAAGACTATCACTTATAATGATCCTATTGTTCCTACTACTTATGTTGAGAAACCACCTTTCCCTGTTAGAATAAAGGATCATGCTAAAGCTTCAACTGTGGTTCGTAAAAGCAATATTAGAAATTATACACCTCCTGAGCAAGTTAAAGTTGAACCTAATATTGCTATTGTTAAAGATCTCTTGTCTGATAATATTGATGGGCATGTTATTCATTTCCCTGATGAAACTGCTAGAATTGCCAAACCTTGTGCTAAAGATAAACATAGACCTGTGGTAGGCATGCCTGTTATTTCTGTTAAAATAGGAGATCATTGTTATCATGGCTTATGTGACATGGGTGCTAGTGCTAGTGCAATACCTATTGACTTATACAAAGAAATTATGCATGATATTGCACCTACTGAGTTAGAAGATATTGATGTCACAATTAAACTTGCCAATAGAGATACTATTTCACCCATGGGAATTGTTAGAGATGTCGAAGTCTTGTGTGGGAAAACTAAATATCCTGCTGATTTTCTTATTCTTGGTTCCCCACAAGATACCTTTTGTCCCATTATTTTTGGTACACCCTTCTTGAACACTGTTAATGCTAAGATAGACTGCGAAAAGGATGTTGTTACTATTGGTTTGGGTGATATGTATCATGATTTTAATTTCTCTAAATTTAGTAGACAACATCATGAGGAGGAATTGCCTAGTAAGGATGAAATTATTGGTCTTGCTTCTATTGCCGTACCTCCTAGTGATCCTTTAGAGCAATATTTGCTAGACCATGAAAATGATATGTTTATGAATGAAAGAAGGGAAATGGATGAAGTATTCTTTAAATAGGAACCTATCCTGAAACACAATTTGCCTGTTGAAATCCTAGGGGATCCTCCTCCACCCAAGGGTGATCCCGTGTTTGAGCTTAAACCGTTACCTGATACTCTTAAATATGCTTATCTTGATGAGAAAAAGATATATCCTGTTATTATTAGTGCTAACCTTTCAGAGCATGAAGAAGAGAGATTATTGAAAACTCTGAAGAAGCACCGTGCTGCTATTGGATATACTCTTGATGATCTTAAGGGCATTAGTCCCACTCTATGTCAACATAAAATAAATTTGGAGAAAGATGCCAAACCAGTTCGTGATCATCAACGACGGCTGAATCCTAAGATGAAAGAAGTGGTAAGAAAGGAAATACTAAAGCTCCTTGAGGCAGGTATAATTTATCCCGTTGCTGATAGTCAGTGGGTAAGTCCTGTCCATTGTGTCCCTAAGAAGGGAGGTATTACTGTCGTTCCTAATGATAAAGATGAATTGATCCCGCAAAGAATTATTACAGGTTATAGGATGGTAATTGATTTCCGCAAATTAAATAAGGCTACTAAAAAGGATCATTACCCCTTACCTTTTATTGATCAAATGCTAGAAAGATTATCCAAACATACACATTTTTGCTTTCTAGATGGTTATTCTGGTTTCTCTCAAATACCTGTGTCAGCCGATGATCAATCAAAGACCACTTTTACTTGCCCTTTCGGTACTTTTGCTTATAGACGTATGCCTTTTGGTTTATGTAATGCACCTGCTACCTTTCAAAGATGCATGATGGCTATATTCTCTGACTTTTGTGAAAAGATTTGTGAGGTTTTCATGGACGATTTCTCCGTCTATGGATCCTCTTTTGATGATTGCTTGAGCAACCTTGATCGAGTTTTGCAGAGATGTGAAGAAACTAACCTTGTCTTGAATTGGGAGAAGTGCCACTTTATGGTTAATGAAGGTATTGTCTTGGGGCATAAAGTTTCTGAAAGAGGTATTGAAGTTGATAAAGCCAAGGTTGATGCTATTGAAAAGATGCCATGTCCCAAGGACATCAAAGGTATAAGAAGTTTCCTTGGTCACGCCGGTTTTTATAGGAGGTTCATTAAGGACTTCTCAAAAATTTCTCGGCCTCTGACTAATTTATTACAAAAAGATATACCATTTGTCTTTGATGATGATTGTGTAGAAGCATTTGAAATACTTAAGAAAGCATTGATCTCTGCACCTATTGTTCAGCCACCTGATTGGAATTTACCCTTTGAAATTATGTGTGATGCTAGTGATTATGCTGTAGGTGCTGTTCTAGGGCAAAGAGTTGATAAGAAATTAAATGTTATTCAATATGCTAGTAAAACTCTAGACAATGCTCAGAGAAATTATGCTACTACTGAAAAAGAATTCTTAGCAGTTGTATTTGCTTGTGATAAGTTCAGACCTTATATTGTTTATTCTAAAGTAACTATTCACACTGATCATGCTGCTATTAAATATCTTATGGAAAAGAAAGATGCTAAACCTAGACTTATTAGATGGGTTCTCTTGCTACAAGAATTTGATTTGCATATTATTGATAGAAAGGGAGCTGAGAACCCCGTTGCAGACAACTTGTCTAGGTTAGAAAATGTTCTTAATGACCCACTACCTATTGATGATAGCTTTCCTGATGAACAATTAAATGTTATAAATACTTCTCGTACTGGTCCATGGTATGCTGATTATGCTAATTACATCGTTGCTAAATTCATACCACCTAGTTTCACATACCAGCAAAAGAAAAAGTTTTTCTATGATTTGAGACATTACTTTTGGGATGACCCACATCTTTATAAAGAAGGAGTAGATGGTGTTATTAGACGTTGTGTACCTGAGCATGAACAGGAATAGATCCTACGCAAGTGTCACTCCGAGGCTTATGGAGGACACCACGCTGGAGATAGAACTGCACATAAGGTACTGCAATCTGGTTTCTATTGGCCTACTCTCTTCAAGGATGCCCGTAAGTTTGTTTTATCTTGTGATGAATATCAAAGAATTGGTAATGTTAGTAGACGTCAAGAAATGCCTATGAATTATTCACTTGTTATTGAACCATTTGACGTTTGGGGCTTTGATTATATGGGACCTTTTCCTGCCTCCAATGGATACACACATATTTTAGTTGCTGTTGATTACGTTACTAAGTGGGTAGAAGCTATTCCAACTAGTAGTGCTGATCATAACACTTCTATTAAAATGCTTAAAGAAGTTATTTTTCCGAGGTTTGGAGTCCCTAGATATTTAATGACTGATGGTGGTTCACATTTTATTCATGGTGCTTTCCGTAAAATGCTTGATAAGTATGATGTTAATCATAGAATTGCATCTCCTTATCACCCACAGTCTAGTGGTCAAGTAGAATTGAGTAACAAAGAGCTCAAATTAATTTTGCAAAAGACTGTTAATAGATCTAGAAAGAATTGGTCCAAGAAACTTGATGATGCATTATGGGCCTATAGAACTGCATATAAAAATCCTATGGGTATGTCTCCGTATAAAATGGTTTATGGAAAAGCATGTCACTTACCTCTCGAACTAGAACATAAGGCTTATTGGGCTATTAAAGAGCTCAATTATGATTTCAAACTTGCCGGTGAGAAGAGGTTATTTGACATTAGCTCACTTGATGAATGGAGAACCCAAGCTTATGAGAATGCCAAATTGTTTAAAGAAAAAGTTAAAAGATGGCATGACAAAAGATACAAAAGCGTGAGTTTAATGTAGGTGATTATGTATTGCTATACAACTCTCGTTTAAGATTTTTTGCAGGAAAACTTCTCTCTAAATGGGAAGGCCCTTACGTTATCGAGGAGGTCTATCGTTCCGGTGCCATAAAAATCAACAACTTCGAAGGCACAAATCCGAAGGTGGTGAACGGTCAAAGAATTAAACATTATATCTCAGGTAATCCTATAAATGTTGAAACCAATGTTATTGAAACCGTAACCCCGGAGGAATACATAAGGGACACTTTCCGGAACGTTTCAGACTCCGAAAAGGAATAGGTATGTGGTACGGTAAGTAAACCGACTCCAAAACAGTTCTAATGGCAATTTTTCTCCGTTTTGGAATATTTAGAAAAATAGAAAAATAAGAAGCAGTCCGGGAAGGACACGAGGCTCCACGAGGGTGGAGGGCGCGCCCTACCCCCTGGGCGCGCCCCCTGCCTCGTGGGCACCTCGTGCGCTCTCCGGACTCCGTTTTCTTGCACGATACGTATTTTGGTCGGTAAAAATTCATTATATAATCTCCCGAAGGTTTTGACTCCTGTATCACGCAATTGTTCTCTGTTCTTGTTTCGAGCTGTTTTCTGTCAGGGTTGTCAAGGCCAGGCATCATGTCGTCCCCCTCCTCCAACAATGGTGACAACGATGCTTGGCTAATGAAGATAGAGCTGAAGAGGGAAGAACCCATGGAGATCAACAAGGATGAAGGGATCAAGAAGGCCACGGAGGACCAAGTTCCGGCAGCAGGAGACACCCTTCAACTTGATCACAATCTTCTTACCCCAACTGAGATCGAAGCTTTCAAGATGATTGAGTTAGCTCGTATACAAAACAAGTATCTCACACGTGAAAATATTTTGTTGAAGGAGCATATCGTCGCACTCAAGGGCATTATCCGCAAGTTGGAGGATCTCTTACGCTCGATGTGCGATTACCCATCATCAACAACTCCACCTTCTTCACCAGCAAAGGAGACATAATCACATGGGTATGGGCACTCCCCTTGGCAACTGCCAAGCTTGGGGAGATGCCCCGGTATCGTATCACCATCACACTCCTATCTTTACCGTTTTTCTTAGTTCGATCCTTTTAGTAGTATCTTGATCTAGTAGAATAAAGTTTTGGTATGATCTAGTTTTGAGTTTTGCTTTATGATCCCTCTATGTAATCGAGTCCGTGAGCTATATAATAAAGATTAGTGTTGAGTCAAGGGCTTGATTATCTTGCTATGATCTTGAGTGAATAAAAGAAAAGAGAAAAGAATAAAAAGAAACAAAGAGATCATATTGATCTTATGGAGAGTAATAACTTCACATAGAAAGAGTATGATGATTAAAAATTGTTGAGAGTTGACAAACATAGCTTTGGTCATCGTTGCAATTAATAGGAAGTAATAAAGAAAGAGAGGTTTCACATATAAATATACTATCTTGGACATCTTTTATGATTGGGAGCACTCATTAAAATATGACATGCTAAAGAGTTGATGTTGGACAAGGAAGACAACGTAATGGGTTATGTTTTCTTATATCTGAGATAAAGTATATTGTCATGGATCATCCAACATGTTGAGCTTGCCTTTCCCCCTCATGCTAGCCAAATTCTTTGCACCAAGTAGAGATACTACTTGTGCTTCCAAAAACCCTTAAACCAGTTTTGCCATGAGAGTCCACCATATCTACCTATGGATTGAGTAAGATCCTTCAAGTAAGTTGTCATCGGTGCAAGCAATAAAAATTGCTCTCTAAATATGTATGATTGATTGGTGTGGAGGAAATAAGCTTTATACGATCTTGTGATGTGGAAGAAATAAAAGCGACGGACTGCATAATAAAGGTTCATATCACAAGTGGCAATATAAAGTGACGTTCTTTCGCATTAAGATTTTGTGCATCCAACCCTGAAAGCGCATGGCAACCTCTGCTTCCCTCTGCGAAGGGCCTATCTTTTATTATTATCTTCTACCTTATGCAAGAGTCATGGTGATCTTCACCTTTCCTTTTTACATTTTATCCTTTGGCAAGCACAGGATGTTGGAAAGATCCTGATATATATATATATATATATATATATATATATATATATATATATATATATATATATATATATATCTAATTGGATGTAGTTAGCATGAATTATTATTGTTGACATTACCCTTGAGGTAAAAGGTTGGGAGGCGAAACTATAAGGCCCTATCTTTCTCTGTGTCCGATTAAAACTCCGTAACCACAAGTATTGCGTGAGTGTTAGCAATTATGAAAGACTAAATGATAGTTGAGTATGTGGACTTGCTAGAAAGCTCTGACATAGACTCTTTCTGATGTTATGATAAATTGCAATTGCTTCAATGACTGAGATTATAGTTTGTTAGTTCTCAATAAAGTTTCTGATTCATACTTTGCATTGTGAATAGATTATTACTTGAGCATAAGAAATCATATGACAATATCCATATATGTTGCTGTTATGAGAATAATCATGATGCCCTCATGTCCGTATTTTATTTTATCGACACCTCTACCTCTAAACATGTGGACATATTTATCGTTATCGGCTTTCGCTTGAGGACAAGCGAGGTCTAAGCTTGGGGGAGTTGATACGTCCATTTTGCATCATGCTTTTATATCGATATTTATTGCATTATGGGCTGTTATTACACATTATGTCACAATACTTATGCCTAATCTCTCTTATTTTACAAGGTTTACATAAGGAGGGAGAATGCCGGCAGCTGGAATTCTGGGCTGGAAAAGGAGCAAATATTAGAGACCTATTCTGCACAACTCCAAAAGTCCTGAAACTCCACGAAAGTTATTTTTGGAAATAATAAAAAATACTGGAGGAAGAATACGTCAGGGGGCCTCCACCTGTCCACGAGGGTGGGGGGCGCGCCCCCCTGCCTCGTGGGCCCCCTGTTGGCCCTCCGGTGCCCATCTTCTGCTATATGAAGTCTTTCGTCCGAAGAAAAATCATAAGCAAGCTTTCGGGACGAGACTCCGCCGCCACGAGGCGGAACCTTGGCGGAACCAATCTAGGGCTCCGGCAGAGCTGTTCTGCTGGGGACACTTCCCTCCGGGAGGGGGAAATCATCGCCATCGTCATCACCAACGCTCCTCTCATCGGGAGAGGGCAATCTCCATCAACATCTTCACCAGCACCATCTCCTCTCAAACCCTAGTTCATCTCTTGTATCCAATTCTTGTCTCTAAGTCTGGGATTGGTACCTGTAGGTTGCTAGTAGTGTTGATTACTCCTTGTAGTTGATGCTAGTTGGTTTATTTGGTGGAAGATCATATGTTCAGATCCTATATGCATATTAATACTCCTCTGATTATGAACATGAATATGCTTTGTGAGTAGTTACGTTTGTTCCTGAGGACATGGGAGAAGTCTTGCTATTAGTAGTCATGTGAATTTGGTATTCGTTCGATATTTTGATGAGATGTATGTTGTCTCTCCTCTAGTGGTGTTATGTGAACGTCGACTACATAACACTTCACCATTATTTGGGCCTAGAGGAAGGCATTGGGAAGTAATAAGTAGATGATGGGTTGCTAGAGTGACAGAAGCTTAAACCCTAGTTTATGCGTTGCTTCGTAAGGGGCTGATTTGGATCCATATGTTTCATGCTATGGTTAGGTTTACCTTAATACTTTTGTTGTAGTTGCGGATGCTTGCAATAGAGGTTAATCATAAGTGGGATGCTTGTCCAAGTAAGGACAGCACCCAAGCACCGGTCCACCCACATATCAAATTATCAAAGTACCGAACGCGAATCATATGAACGTGATGAAAACTAGCTTGACGATAATTCCCATGTGTCCTCGGGAGCGCTTTTCTCTATATAAGAGTTTGTCCAGGCTTGTCCTTTTCTACAAAAAGGATTGGGCCACCTTGCTGCACTTTATTTACTTTTGTTACTTGTTGCTCGTTACAAATTATCCTATCACAAAACTATCTGTTACCCATAATTTCAGTGCTTGTAGAGAATACCTTGCTGAAAACCGCTTATCATTTCCTTCTGCTCCTCGTTGGGTTCGACACTCTTACTTATCGAAAGGACTACGATAGATCCCCTATACTTGTGGGTCATCAACTGCCCGTAATGAGTTGTGTTAGATGACAATATCTGAATCTTTTCTCCTTTGCAGTGGTTCCTGAAGTAGTTTACTCAAGATTGCCTCTCAAATTACATGATTGGCGGTCGGCCATTATAAGGGGTTGGACTAGAGTCCTACATGCCTTCTGCATCCAGGAGAGCACAATAGGGCCATTCCGCTTCACATTGTTCAGCAACCGGATTGTCTGTCTGTAATAGTACAAGTATAGAACCCTAGTTCATCATTCTTTATTTGATGCTTATGTAATTCTTAAACATATGTACCTGTGAATCGAATAATGCATTGGTTGTTTGAACCTGATGGATATGAATAAAGCTATAGCCTACTTTCAAGTTTAAATTAGGTACAATTTTAAATAGCAGCAATTAAATTAGGGTAAAATTACGGTGTGCAGGTCATTACGGCACACACGGTTGGTAAAACACAAACAGTTGCGATATACACCATAATCCGAGACACAGTTGCCGTTTGCAAAGCGTGTGTGATGTCAGACACTATCACATATGGTGCGGGAAAACTAAATGTGTGTGATTGTCTACCTATCATATACGGTTTATAATCATGAAGTGTTTGTGATGTGCCAGGCATCATAAAACTCCCGTGCCTGGAATCTGCCTGGAAAGCTCCCGTGCCTGGAGTCTGCCTGGTTTTAGGTAAGACCACAAAACTCCGACTGCGATGGCAATGCGAACACAAACGAGTAGCAAGGATGAAGCGTTTGGGATATTCGAGATATCGGAAACGGTTATATAGGGACAACTGTATGCATCAAGGCTCCCTATCCCCGACGGTTTGTGGGTCGTGTGGGAAGGACCCCCCTATCGCCGTCACTCACTAGGCAAAGGTTCAAAATGCCGTCGCTGAAAGGGGTTAAAAACCGTTTGTATAGCACCGATGCGTACCAGTGAGTGGAAGTCATTTTCTATGTGTTTTGTTCTTGCATGAAACACATGATTGGCAGAAAGATATGTTGCTCCAAGATTATTACACCATAAACAAGAGACATGTGGTCTTTCAACCCCTAGTTCATCTAGTAAAGTTTCTACCCACATTACCTCAGCCTTTGCATTAGCTAATGACTTATATTCTGCTTCTGTACTGCACCAAGAGACAATTGCATGTTTCTTTGCATTCCATGATATGAGATTGGAGCCAAAGAAAACAGCAAATCCACCAGTAGATCTCCTCTCATCAGGACACCCCGCCCAATCTGCATCAGAAAAGGCACTTATAGTAGTTGACGTGACTTACATATTTTCAGTCCTATTCCAGTACTTCCTTGAACATATCTCACTATCCTTTTTACAGCTGTCCAATGCAAGGAGGTGGGAGCATGCAAAAATTGACAAACCTTACTAATATAAAAAGATATATCATGTTTGCCAATGTTAGATACTGAAGTGCACCAACAACACTTCTATACTTAGTTCCTTCTTCTGGACTTAGTAGCTCTCCTTTGTGCAAGTACAATTTTTCTGTAGTAGACAGAGGAGTGCTAGAACGTTTAGAATCCTTCATGCCTACACGTTTAAGTATATCAGTGGCATATTTTTCTTGAGTCACCAGAATAGCATTAGGTGTCTTTTTAACCTCAATGCCTAGAAAATAATGCAACTCTTCCAAATCCTTAAGAGCAAATTCACTTTTCAAGTTCTCGAGTAAAGCCAAGGTGGCCTCTTGTGAGGAACTAGCAACAATTATGTCACCTACATAAATGAGCATAAAAATAGCACCTTCCCTTTGTTGAAGAAAAACAACAAGGTGTCTCCATTTGAGGGTCGAAAACCAAGTTGATGTAATTTTGTACTCAACCTTGAGTACCAAGTCCTGGGTGCCTGCTTCAGGCCATACATAGCTTTTTTGAAAAGGGAAATATATTAATATCAAGTAGATACCAATTACACCCGGCCTCTACACCAACAAGATGTATAAAAACACCCAGGATGCACACAACCCAAAAAAATAAAAATAAAATTAAGAGAAAAATACCCTGCCACGGTGATCATTCACCCACAACAGTAGCACTCTAACCACCACTAAAGATAACACCTGGACTACAAAGAAGGTTCTCCAACAGCAACACATGTAGGAAGGAAACAATGCACAAGCGGTGTAGTTGCCCAATCAAAGATCATAGGTTTTCACCCTGGAGAAAGACCGTGTTCCCAAAAAACAATGCCTTCAACAAGGCCATGATACGTCTCCTATAATTTTTTATTGTTCCGTGTTGTTATATTATCAATCTCGGATGTTTTGTAATCTATCTATAATCATTTTATATCATTTTTTGGTACTAACCTATTGACATAGTGCCAAGTGCCAATTGTTGTTTTCTGCATGTTTTTTACATCGCATGAAATCAATATCAGACGGAGTCCAAACGCAACGAAACTTCATGGGGGGTGCTCCAAGGAGAGCACAACCCACTAGGGCGTGCCAGGAGGCCCAGGCGCGCCCTGGTGGGTTGTGCCCACCTCGGGTGCCCCCCGGACCGCCTCTTTGCTCTATAAATACCCCAATATTACCAAAACCCTAGGGGAGTCGACGAAATATTGATCCAGTCGCCACAGAGTCCAGAACCACCAGATCCAATCTAGACACCATCTCTGATGGGGTTCACCACCTCCATTGGTGCCTCTCCGATGATGCGTGAGTAGTTCTTTGTAGACCTTCGGGTCCGTAGTTAGTAGCGAGATGGCTTCATCTCTCTCGTTGAATTCTCAATACAATGGTCTCTTGGAGATCCATATGATGTAACTCTTTTTGCGGTGTGTTTGTTGGGATCGATGAACTTTGAGTTTATGATCATATCTATCTTTTTATATCCATGAAAGTTATTTGAGTTTCTTTGATCTCTTATATGCATGATTGCTTATAGCCTCATATTTCTTCTACGATATTTGGGTTTTGTTTGGCCAACTTGATCTATTTATTTTGTAATGGGAAGAGGTGCTTTGTAGTGGGTTCGATCTTATGGTGCTTCATCCTAGTGACAGAAGGGGAACCGACACGTATGTATCGTTGCTGTTAAGGATAACAAGATAGCGGTCGATGTGTGGAGTAATAGTAGTAGATGCAGGCAGGAGTCGGTTTACTAATCTTGGACGTGATGCCTATATAATGATCATTGCCTGGATATCATCATGATTATTCGAAGTTCTATCAATTGCCCAACAATAATTTGTTCACCCACCGTTTGCTATTTTTCTCGACAGAAGCCACTAGTGAAACCTACGGCCCCGGGGTCTCTTTCTCATATATTTGCCTTTGGGATATACTTTTCCCTTGCATTTATTTTCAGATCTTTTAAACCAAAAATACAAAAATACCTTGCTGCAATTTATTCTTTTTTATTTTATTTGGCGTTCGATCTATCAATCTACTACAATTTTATCTCACATCCGTTTACCTATCTTGAAGCGCCGTACCCGGAAAGGATTGACAACCCCTTTAACACGTCGGGTTGCGAGGATTTGTTATCTGTGTGCAGGGGCTGTTTATGTTGTGTTGGTTGGATCTCCTACTGGTTCGATAACCTTGGTTTCATATCTGAGGGAAATACCTACCGCCGGTGTGTTGCATCATCCCTTCCTCTTTGGGAAAATACCGACGTAGCTTCAAGCGACATCAAAAGGAATTTTCTGGCGCCGTTGCCGGGGTGGATCTTCAACATATACCGGGTTCCTAATCACAAATCTTATCTCCTCGCAATTTACATTATTTGCCATTTGCCTCTCTTTTTCCTCTCCCCCACTTCAAAAAAATTTGCCGTTTTATTCGCCCTTCTTTTTCGTTCGCCGTTATCTTGCTTTCCAATCTTGATGGCTAGCATTCTTACTCCTCCTTTGTCACCAGATTTTGAAGTTCTTTACTTCAAGCAAAGAAAAGGAGAAATTTTGAAAGATGTATGGTATAGACTTATGGAATCGTATCGTATTTCCAATTTAAAGGGGGGCGCTAAAGTTTTGCTTCGTAATTTTTACATAGGATTGGCTTTGCATCATAGACAACTTCTAGATTTTGCCGCTAAAGGAAATTTCATTGAGCTTCAGGCCAATGTTGCCTATGAAATTTAGAAGGAATTTTGGGAATTCCACCTCAAAAGAAGGGGTTTTCTTTTACCCCTGAGGGAGCTCAAATGTTGGACAAACTTGGTGATTTGCATAAACATATGGTTGAAATACAGAAATATAATGAACCTCTCAAACACCTCAATGGTAGTATCAATCGCATGAATACCCTGATTACTCTTTGCAACAAGCGATTGGGTATTTTGGATCTTAAGATGGTTTCTTTCCCGGAGAATTTAGGGAAGCGTAAAGAGCCTCCCGGGTTTAAGAAAACCCTTACAAAAGTTGCCAAAATGTCGAAACACAAAACTTAGATACTTGCTTTATGCCTAGCTAAGGGCGTAAAACTGTAGCGCTTGTTGGGAGGCAACCCAATGAATAAAATTTATTTTTGCTTTTTGATTTCTATTCTTGTGTGTTAGCACAATTATGCTACTGTTATGATTCTGTTTTTTGTGTTTTAATTAGTGTTTGTGCCAAGTAGAACCGATAGGATCTTCTTGGGTGATAGTTGTTTGATCTTGCTGAAAAAACAGAAACGTTTGCGCTCAAGAAAACAATTCTTATTTTTTACCAGAGCGTGATAAAATGTCAATTCTTTTTGCAGAAGATTAATATACAAATTACCCAGGTCATCCTATTTTTTCAGAATTTTTGGAGTTCCAGAAGTTTTTGAAACAGTCAGATTGCTACACACTGTTCTGTTTTGACATATTCTATTTTCTTTGCGTTGTGTGCTTATTTTGATGGCTCTATGGTTTCCTTTGATGAGTTTTTCCATGGAAAAGTTGGAATACAGTAGATATAATGCAAAAATAAAATATGAATTGGTTTGACACAACACTTATAGTAGTGATTTATTTTTCTTGCACTAACGGATCTCACAAAGGTTTTGTTGAGTTTTTTGTGATTGAAGTTTTCAAGTTTTGGGTTATCTTACGATGGATGGAGGAATAAGGAGTAGAAGAGCCTAAGCTTGGGGATTCCCCGGCATCCCAAGCTATTATCCAAAAATGAGCAACCAACTAAGCTTGGGGATGCCCCCGAGTGGCATCCCCTCTTTCTTCTAACGACGATCGGTATTTTACTCGAAGCTATATTTTTATTCGTCACATACTATGTGTTTTGCTTGGAGCATCTTATATGATATGAGTCTTTGCTTGTTTTATTTTGTGTTTTAAGTCTTGATTCCTTGCTGGACACACCTATTTGGGAGAGCCAAAATTATATCATGACTTGTTAGAATTGCTCTCTATGCTTCACTTAAATTTTTATGAGCTATGGACTTGCTCTAGTGCTCCACTTATATCATTTTGAGCACGGTGTGCTTTAGTATTTTTCAAGGAATTCTCTCTTGCTTCAATTAAATTATTTTGAGAGAAAGAAAAATTATGCTCATGATCTTCACTCATACTTGTTTGAGCTTATGAAAAGCAACACATGAAAATTAGTCCCAAAGTGATAGATATCTAAGAAGGATATAATAAAAACTTTCATGAGGATCATTGGACAAAATAAACTTGATTCTTAGTAATAGTTTTGAGATATGATTATGTGATATGTGAGTTATGTTGATGAGTAATTATGCTTTAGTAAGAATATTGGTGTTAAGGTTTGTGATTCCCTATGCAAGCACGGAAGTCAATAGTCATGCAATGAAATTATAGCCTACTTGTGGTGCATTATTTAGTGTTAATTATGCTTAATGCTTTTTTATGAGATTATCCGTTTCTTGGTTGGTCGCTTCTCAATCTTTTGCTAGCCTCCATTGTGCACTAAGTATGATCTCTACTTGTGCATCCAAAATCCTTTAAGCCAGTTTTGCCACATGAGTCCACTATATCTACCTATATGTGGTATTCTTTTGCCACTCTAAGAAAATTTGCATGTGCCATCTCTAATTTTCAAAATAAAATTCTCTTTTGTGTGTTCGTTTCGCTCGCGAAGCGGTGAGGGGTGGCTTATATTTTCCATGCTAGATGTGTTATTCTCACGACGAGTGTTTATTCACTTGTCATTGCACGAGAGTAAGACAAAGGTATTAGGGATGCCCAGTCCCAAAATGAAAAATGAATGTACTTTATGTTGTCAAATAATAAATTCCTTGGAAAGTGTTGGTATGGAAGGCACTCGTGGATATGGCTAGCCATGGAAAGTGAAAGTATGGTGAAAAAAGGAATAAACTTTATTTTCTGTTTGGGAACCGCCTATGATATATCTAGCATGGAAAGTGTTGGGAACTCTAAGTCGTTTTCGTTGGTGGGATGGATACACCTCCCAAAATGTTTTAATCTCTAAGTTTTTCTCTTTGAGCTCTGGCACCTCTACAAATCCCTACTTCCCTCTGCGAAGGGCCTTTCTTTTACTTTATGGATTTTTTTTGAATTTGAGAATGCATCTTCTCTTACAAAAGCACCAACTAGGAGGCAATATGGTCGTACTTAAGTATTGGGTGTAACTAATATGCGAGTGTGTTTCATGAATGGATCAATGGTTGAGCATGATGGGCTAGGGATAACTTATTGTAGCGTTGATATTTTGAAAGACATGGTTGCTTGTTGATATGCTTGAGTATTTAAATTATCATGTCAAAACTAGACTATTGCTTTGAATCACATAAAATTCCAAATGTCCATGCTATAAAGAAAAGAATATGATATGACATGTTAGGCGGCATTCCACATCAAAAATTCTGTTTTTATCACTTACCTACTCGAGGACGAGTAGGAGTTAAGCTTGGGGATGCTGATACGTCTCCAACGTATCTATAATTTTTTATTGTTCCATGTTGTTATATTATCAATGTTGGATGTTTTATAATCATTTTATAGTCATTTTATATCATTTTTTGGTACTAATGTTGGAAATATGCCCTAGAGGCAATAATAAATGGTTATTATTATATTTCTTTGTTCATGATAATTGTCTATTGTTCATGCTATAAATGTGTTATCCGGAAATCGTAATACATGTGTGAATGCATAGACCACAACGTGTCCCTATAAGCCTCTAGTTGACTAGCTCGTTGATCAATAGATAGTCATGGGTTTCCTGACTATGGACATTGGATGTCATTGATAACGGGATCACATCATTAGGAGAATGATGTGATGGACAAGACCCAATCCTAAGCATAGCACAAAAGATCGTGTAGTTCGTTTGCTAGAGCTTTTCCAATGTCAAGTATCATTTCCTTAGACCATGAGATCGTGCAACTCCCGGATACCGTAGGAGTGCTTTGGGTGTACCAAACGTCACAACGTAACTGGGTGACTATAAAGGTACACTACGGGTGTCTCTGAAAGTGTCTGTTGAGTTGGCACGGATCGAGACTGGGATTTGTCACTCCGTGTGACGGAGAGGTATATCTGGGCCCACTCGGTAATGCATCATCATAATGAGCTCAATGTGATTAAGGAGTTAGTCACGGGATCATGCATTACGGTACGAGTAAAGAGACTTGCCGGTAACGAGATTGAACAAGGTATTGGGATACCGACGATCGAATCTCGGGCAAGTAACATACCGATTGACAAAGGGAATTGTATACGGGATTGATTGAATCCTCGACATCGTGGTTCATCCGATGAGATCATCGTGGAACATGTGGGAGCCAACATGGGTATCCAGATCCCGCTGTTGGTTATTGACCGGAGAGGCGTCTCGGTCATGTCTGCATGTCTCCCGAACCCGTAGGGTCTACACACTTAAGGTTCGGTGACGCTAGGGTTGTAGAGATATCAGTATGCGGAAACCCGAAAGTTGTTCGGAGTCCCGGATGAGATCCCGGACGTCACGAGGAGTTCCGGAATGGTCCGGAGGTGAAGAATTATATATAGGAAGTCCAGTTTCGGCCACCTGGAAAGTTTCGGGGGTTATCGGTATTGTACCGGGACCACCGGAAGGGTCCCGGGGGTCCACCGGGTGGGGCCACCTATCCCGGAGGGCCCCATGGGCTGAAGTGGGAAGGGAACCAGCCCTTAGTGGGCTGGGGCGCCCCCCTTGGGCCTCCCCCTGCGCCTAGGGTTGGAAACCCTAGGGGTGAGGGGCGCCCCACTTGGCTTGGGGGGGAAGCCACCCCCCTTCCCCCTTGGCCGCCGCCCCCACCTTGTAGATGGGATCCAGGGCCGGCGCCCCCCTTCCAGGGGGCCTATATATAGTGGGGGGAGGGAGGGCAGCAGTACCACAGCCCCTGGCGCCTCCCACTCCCCCTGCAACACCTCTCCCTCTCGCAGAAGCTTGGCGAAGCCCTGCCGAGATCCCGCTACATCCACCACCACGCCGTCGTGCTGCTGGATCTCCATCAACCTCTCCTTCCCCCTTGCTGGATCAAGAAGGAGGAGACGTTGCTGCTCCGTACGTGTGTTGAACGCGGAGGTGCCGTCCGTTCGGCACTCGGTCATCGGTGATTTGGATCACGGCGAGTACGACTCCATCAACCCCGTTCACTTGAACGCTTCCGCTCGCGATCTACAAGGGTATGTAGATGCACTCCTTTCCCCTCGTTGCTCGTATACTCCATAGATGGATCTTGGTGATGCATAGGAAATTTTAAAATTCTGCTACGATCCCCAACAGTGGTATCAGAGCCAGGCCTATGCGTAGTTACTATGCACGAGTAGAACACAAAGTAGTTGTGCGCGTAGATGTTGCCAATTCTTCTTGCCGCTACTAGTCTTATCTTGTTTCGGCGGCATCGTGGGATGAAGCGGCCCGGACCGACCTTACACGTACGCTTACGTGAGACTTGTTCCACCGACTGACATGCACTAGTTGCATAAGGTGGCTGGCGGGTGTCTGTCTCTCCCACTTTAGTCGGAACGGGTTCGATGAAAAGGGTCCTTATGAAGGGTAAATAGAAATTGGCATATCACGTTGTGGTTTTACGTAGGTAAGAAATGTTCTTGCTAGAAACCTATACAAGCCACGTAAAAACTTGCAACAACAATTAGAGGACGTCTAACTTGTTTTTGCAGCATGTGCCTTGTGATGTGATATGGCCAGAAGATGTGATGAATGATATATGTGATGTATGAGATTGATCATATTCTTGTAATAGGAATCACGACTTGCATGTCGATGAGTATGACAACCGGCAGGAGCCATAGGAGTTGTCTTTATTTTTTGTATGACCTGCGTGTCATTGAATAACGCCATGTAAATTACTTTACTTTATTGCTAAACGCGTTACCATAGAAGTAGAAGTAATCGTTGGCGTGACAACTTCGTGGAGACACGATGATGGAGATCATGGTGTCATGCCGGTGACGAAGATGATCATGGCACCCCGAAGATGGAGATCAAAGGAGCAAAATGATATTGGCCATATCATGTCACTATTTGATTGCATGTGATATTTATCATGTTTTGCATCTTATTTGCTTAGAACGGCGGTAGTGAGTAAGATGATCCCTTATAATAATTTCAAGAAAGTGTTCCCCCTAACTGTGCACCGTTGCGAAGGTTCGTTGTTTCGAAGCACCACGTGATGATCGGGTGTGATAGATTCTAACGTTCGCATACAACGGGTGTTGACGAGCCTAGCATGTAAAGACATGGCCTCGGAACACACGCAGTATACTTAGGGTTGACTTGACGAGCCTAGCATGTACAGACATGGCCTCGGAACACGGAGGACCAAAAGGTCGAGCATGAGTCGTATAGAAGATACGATCAACATGGAGATGTTCACCGATCTTGACTAGTCCGTCTCACGTGATGATCGGACACGGCCTAGTTAACTCGGATCATGTTTCACTTAGATGACTAGAGGGATGTCTATCTGAGTGGGAGTTCATTGAATAATTTGATTATATGAACTTAATTATCATGAACTTAGTCTAAAATCTTTACAATATGTCTTGTAGATCAAATGGCCCACGTTGTCCTCAACTTCAACGCGTTCCTAGAGAAAACCAAGCTGAAAGATGATGGCAGTAACTATACGGACTGGGTCCGGAACCTGAGGATCATCCTCATAGCTGCCAAGAAAGATTATGTCCTAGAAGCACCGCTAGGTGAAGCACCCATCCCAGAGAACCAAGACGTTGTGAACGCTTGGCAATCACGTGCTGATGATTACTCCCTCGTTCAGTGCGGCATGCTTTACAGCTTAGACCCGGGTCTCCAAAAGCATTTTGAGAAACATGGAGCATATGAGATGTTCGAAGAGCTGAAAATGGTTTTCCAAGCTCATGCCCGGGTCGAGAGATATGAAGTCTCCGACAAGTTCTTCAGCTGTAAAATGGAGGAAAATAGTTCTGTTAGTGAACACATACTCAGAATGTCTGGGTTACACAACCGCTTGTCTCAGCTGGGAGTTAATCTCCCGGATGACGCGGTCATTGACAGAATCCTTCAGTCGCTTCCACCGAGCTACAAGAGCTTTGTGATGAACTTCAATATGCAGGGGATGGAAAAGACCATTCCTGAGGTATATTCAATGCTGGAATCAGCGGAGGTGGAGATCAGAAAGGAACATCAAGTGTTGATGGTGAATAAAACCACTAAGTTCAAGAAAGGCAAGGGTAAGAAGAACTTCAAGAAAGACGGCAAGGGAGTTGCCGCGCCCGGTAAGCCAGTTGCCGGGAAGAAGCCAAGGAATGGACCCAAGCCTGAGACTGAGTGCTTTTATTGCAAGGGAAGTGGTCACTGGAAGCGGAACTGCCCCAAATACTTAGCGGACAAGAAGGCCGGCAACGCCAAAGGTATATGTGATATACATGTAATTGATGTGTACCTTACCAGTACTCGTAGTAGCTCCTGGGTATTTGATACCGGTGCGGTTGCTCATATTTGTAACTCAAAACAGGAGCTGCGGAATAAGCGGAGACTGGCGAAGGACGAGGTGACGATGCGCGTCGGGAATGGTTCCAAGGTCGATGTGATCGCCGTCGGCACGCTGCCTCTGCATTTACCTACGGGATTAGTATTAAACCTCAATAATTGTTATTTAGTGCCAGCTTTGAGCATGAACATTGTATCTGGATCTCGTTTAATTCGAGATGGCTACTCATTTAAATCCGAGAATAATGGTTGTTCTATTTATATGAGAGATATGTTTTATGGTCATGCCCCGCTGGTCAATGGTTTATTCTTGATGAATCTCGAACGTGATGTTACACATATTCATAGTGTGAATACCAAAAGATGTAAAGTTGATAACGATAGTCCCACATACTTGTGGCACTACCGCCTTGGTCACATTGGTGTCAAACGCATGAAGAAGCTCCATGCAGATGGACTTTTGGAGTCTCTTGATTACGAATCATTTGACACATGCGAACCATGCCTCATGGGTAAGATGACCAAGACTCCGTTCTCCGGAACAATGGAGCGAGCAACCAACTTATTGGAAATCATACATACCGATGTGTGTGGTCCAATGAGTGTTGAGGCTCGCAGAGGCTATCGTTATGTTCTCACTCTCACTGATGACTTAAGTAGATATGGGTATGTCTACCTAATGAAACACAAGTCTGAAACCTTTGAAAAGTTCAAGGAATTTCAGAGTGAGGTTGAGAATCAATGTGACAGGAAAATAAAGTTCTTACGATCAGATCGTGGTGGAGAATATTTAAGTCACGAATTTGGTACACACTTAAGGAAATGTGGAATAGTTTCACAACTCACGCCGCCTGGAACACCTCAGCGAAATGGTGTGTCCGAATGTCGTAATCGCACTCTATTGGATATGGTGCGATCTATGATGTCTCTTACCGATCTACCGCTCTCGTTTTGGGGCTATGCTTTAGAGACTGCTGCATTCACTTTAAATAGGGCTCCGTCAAAATCCGTTGAAACGAGACCGTATGAATTATGGTTTGGGAAGAAACCTAAGCTGTCGTTTCTAAAAGTTTGGGGATGCGATGCTTATGTCACGAAACTTCAACCTGAAAAGCTCGAACCCAAGTCGGAAAAATGCGTCTTCATAGGATACACTAAGGAAACCATTGGGTATACCTTCTACCTAAGATCCGAAGGCAAGATCTTTGTTGCCAAGAACGGGTCCTTTCTGGAGAAAGAGTTTCTCTCGAAAGAATTAAGTGGGAGGAAAGTGGAACTTGATGAGCTGATAGTCACCCCTTCCGAACCGGAAAGTAGCGCAGCGCGGGAAGATGTTCCTATGGTGCCTACACCGACTGGGGAGGAAGTTAATGATGATGATCATGAAGCTTCGGATCAAGTTACTGCTGAACTTCGTAGGTCCACAAGGACACGTTCCGCACCAGAGTGGTACGGCAACCCTGTCCTGGAAATCATGTTGTTAGACAACGGTGAACCTTCGAACTATGAAGAAGCGATGGCGGGCCCGGATTCCGACAAATGGCTAGAAGCCATGAAATCCGAGATAGGATCCATGTATGAAAACGAAGTATGGACTTTGACTGACTTGCCCGATGATCGGCGAGCCATAGAAAATAAATGGATCTTTAAGAAGAAGACAGACGCGGATGGTAATGTGACCATCTATAAGGCTCGACTTGTCCCTAAGGGTTATCGACAAGTTCAAGGGGTTGACTACGATGAGACTTTCTCTCCCGTAGCGAAGCTGAAGTCCGTCCGAATCATGTTAGCAATTGCCGCATTCTATGATTATGAGATATGGCAAATGGACGTCAAAACAGCATTCCTTAACGGCTTTCTTAAGGAAGAATTGTATATGATGCAGCCGGAAGGTTTTGTCGATCCTAAGAATGCTAACAAGGCATGCAAGCTCCAGCGCTCCATCTATGGGCTGGTGCAAGCATCTCGGAGTTGGAACATTCGTTTTGATGAGATGATCAAAGCGTTTGGGTTTACACAGACTTATGGAGAAGCCTGTGTTTACAAGAAAGTGAGTGGGAGCTCTGTAGCATTTCTCTTATTATATGTGGATGATATACTATTGATGGGAAATGATATAGAATTCTTGGAAAGTATAAAGGCCTATTTGAATAAGTGTTTTTCAATGAAGGACCTTGGAGAAGCTGCTTATATATTAGGCATCAAGATCTATAGAGATAGATCAAGACGCCTCATTGGTCTTTCACAGAGTACGTACCTTGACAAGATATTGAAGAAGTTCAATATGGATCAGTCCAAGAAGGGGTACTTGCCTGTATTGCAAGGTGTGCAATTGAGCACGGCTCAATGCCCGACCACGGCAGAAGATAGAGAAAAGATGAGTGTCATCCCCTATGCCTCGGCCATAGGGTCTATTATGTATGCCATGCTGTGTACCAGACCTGATGTAAACCTTGCCGTAAGTTTGGTAGGAAGGTACCAAAGTAATCCCGGCATGGAACACTGGACAGCGGTCAAGAATATCCTGAAGTACCTGAAGAGGACTAAGGATATGTTTCTCGTTTATGGAGGTGACGAAGAGCTCGTCGTAAAGGGTTACGTCGACGCTAGCTTCGACACAGATATGGATGACTCAAAGTCACAAACCGGATACGTGTATGTTTTGAATGGAGGGGCAGTAAGCTGGTGTAGTTGCTAGCAAAGCGTCGTGGCGGGATCTACATGTGAAGCGGAGTACATGGCGGCCTCAGAGGCAGCACAGGAAGCAGTCTGGATAAAGGAGTTCATTACCGACCTAGGGGTGATTCCCAATGCGTCGGACCCGATGACTCTCTTCTGTGACAACACTGGAGCTATTGCCCTTGCCAAGGAGCCCAGGTTTCACAGGAAGACCAGGCATATCAAGCGTCGCTTCAACTCCATTCGTGAAAGTGTTCAAAATGGAGACATAGATATTTGTAAAGTACATACGGACCTGAATGTAGCAGATCCGTTGACTAAACCTCTCCCTAGAGCAAAACATGATCAACACCAGAACGCTATGGGTGTTCGATTCATCACAATGTAACTAGATTATTGACTCTAGTGCAAGTGGGAGACTGTTGGAAATATGCCCTAGAGGCAATAATAAATGGTTATTATTATATTTCTTTGTTCATGATAATTGTCTATTGTTCATGCTATAAATGTGTTATCCGGAAATCGTAATACATGTGTGAATGCATAGACCACAACGTGTCCCTAGTAAGCCTCTAGTTGACTAGCTCGTTGATCAATAGATAGTCATGGGTTTCCTGACTATGGACATTGGATGTCATTGATAACGGGACCAGCTCGTTGATAACGGGACCAGCTCGTTGATCATTATGGGTTTCAGAGACTAGCTCGTTGTTCATGATAATTCTCCTAATGATGTGATGGACAAGACCCAATCCTAAGCATAGCACAAAAGATCGTGTAGTTCGTTTGCTAGAGCTTTTCCAATGTCAAGTATCATTTCCTTAGACCATGAGATCGTGCAACTCCCGGATACCATAGGAGTGCTTTGGGTGTACCAAACGTCACAACGTAACTGGGTGACTATAAAGGTACACTACGGGTGTCTCTGAAAGTTTCTGTTGAGTTGGCACGGATCGAGACTGGGATTTGTCACTCCGTGTGACGGAGAGGTATGCCCACTCGGTAATGCATCATCATAATGAGCTCAATGTGATTAAGGAGTTAGTCACGGGATCATGCATTACGGTACGAGTAAAGAGACTTGCCGGTAACGAGATTGAACAAGGTATTGGGATACCGACGATCGAATCTCGGGCAAGTAACATACCGATTGACAAAGGGAATTGTATACGGGATTGATTGAATCCTCGACATCGTGGTTCATCCGATGAGATCATCGTGGAACATGTGGGAGCCAACATGGGTATCCAGATCCCGCTGTTGGTTATTGACCGGAGAGGCGTCTCGGTCATGTCTGCATGTCTCCCGAACCCGTAGGGTCTACACATTTAAGGTTCGGTGACGCTAGGGTTGTAGAGATATTAGTATGCGGAAACCCGAAAGTTGTTCGGAGTCCCGGATGAGATCCCGGACGTCACGAGGAGTTCCGGAATGGTCCGGAGGTGAAGAATTATATATAGGAAGTCCAGTTTCGGCCACCGGGAAAGTTTCGGGGGTTATCGGTATTGTACCGGGACCACCGGAAGGGTCCCGGGGGTCCACCGGGTGGGGCCACCAATCCCGGAGGGCCCCATGGGCTGAAGTGGGAAGGGAACCAGCCCTTAGTGGGCTGGGGCGCCCCCCCTTGGGCCTCCCCCTGCGCCTAGGGTTGGAAACCCTAGGGGTGGGGGGCGCCCCAGTTGGCTTGGGGGGAAGCCACCCCCCCTTCCCCCTTGGCCGCCGCCCCCACCTTGTAGATGGGATCCAGGGCCAGCGCCCCCCTCCCAGGGGGCCTATATATAGTGGGGGGAGGGAGGGCAGCAGTACCACAGCCCCTGGCGCCTCCCTCTCCCCCTGCAACACCTCTCCCTCTCGCAAAAGCTTGGCGAAGCCCTGCCGAGATCCCGCTACATTCACCACCACGCCGTCGTGCTGCTGGATCTCCATCAACCTCTCCTTCCCCCTTGCTGGATCAAGAAGGAGGAGACGTAGCTGCTCCGTACGTGTGTTGAACGCGGAGGTGCCGTCCGTTCGGCACTCGGTCATCGGTGATTTGGATCACGGCGAGTACGACTCCATCAACCCCGTTCACTTGAACGCTTCCGCTCGTGATCTACAAGGGTATGTAGATGCACTCCTTTCCCCTCGTTGCTCGTATACTCCATAGATGGATCTTGGTGATGCGTAGGAAATTTTAAAATTCTGCTACGATCCCCAACAACTAACCTATTGACATAGTGCCAAGTGCTAGTTGTTGTTTTCTGCATGTTATTTACATCGCAGGAAATCAATATCAGACGGAGTCCAAACGCAACGGAACTTCACGGAGAATTTTTTTTTGGACCAGAAGTAACATAATGGGCCCTGGCTATGCCTGGGGGGTGCTTCGAGGAGAGCACAACCCACCAGGGTGCGCCAAGAGGCCCAGGCACGCCCTGGTGGTTTGTGCCCACCTTAGGTGCCCCCCGGCCCGCCTCTTTGCTCTATAAATACCCCAATATTCCCAAAACCCTAGGGGAGTCGACGAAATATTGATCCAGCCACCGCAGAGTCCAGAACCACCAGATCCAATCTGGACACCATCTCGGATGGGGTTCACCACCTTCATTGGTGCCTCTCTGATGATGCGTGAGTAGTTCTTTGTGGAACTTCGGATCCGTAGTTAGTAGCTAGATGGCTTCATCTCTCTCGCTGAATTCTCAATACAATGGTCTCTTGGACATCCATATGATGTAACTCTTTTTGCGGTGTGTTTGTTGGGATCGATGAACTTTGAGTTTATGATCAGATCTATCTTTTTATATCCATGAAAGTTATTTGAGTTCCTTTGATCTCTTATATGCATGATTGCTTATAGCCTCATATTTCTTCTCCAATATTTGGGTTTTGTTTGGCCAACTTGATCTATTTATCTTGCAATGGGAAGAGGTGCTTTGTAGTGGGTTCGATCTTACGGTGCTTGATCCGAGTGACAGAAGGGGAACCGACACGTATGTATCGTTGCTACTAAGGATAAAACGATGGGGTCTATCTCTACATAGATAGATCTTGTCTACATCATGTCATCGATCTTATTTCATTACTCTGTTATTTCATGCACTTAATACACTAGATGCATGAAGGATAGCGGTCGATGTGTGTAGTAATAGTAGTAGATGCAGGCAGGAGTCGGTTTACTAATCTTGGACGTGATGCCTATATAATGATCATTGTCTGGATATCGTCGTGATTATTTGAAGTTCTATTAATTGCCCAACAGTAATTTGTTCACCCACAATTTGCTATTTTTCTCAAGAGAAGCCACTAGTGAAACCTACGGCCCCGGGTCTCTTTCTCATATATTTGCCTTTGCGGTATACTTTTCCCTTGCATTTATTTTCAGATCTATTAAACCAAAAATACAAAAATACCTTGCTGCAATTTATTCTTATTTATTTTATTTGGCGTTCGATCTATCAATCTACTACAACTTTATCTCACGTCCGTTTGCCTATCTTGAGGTGTCGTACCCGGAAGGGATTGACAACCCCTTTAACACGTCGGGTTGCAAGGATTTATTATCTGTGTGCTGGGGCTGTTTACGTTGTGTTGTTGGTTTGATAACCTTGGTTTCATATCTGAGGGAAATACCTACCGCCGCTGTGCTGCATCATCCCTTCCTCTTTGGGGAAATACCGACGTAGCTTCAAGCGACATCAGGCCACTGCCAGGCGCAACCAATAAAGGCCAGACCTTGGGTTTTCACCCTGGAAATCACGACCCGGTACTCAAAGGAGCATCACCAACAAAGAAGTCATGCAATGCTACCGCCCCCACTTGCGGAGGCTACTACTGCAGGTCACGTACCACCAGGCTCACAGAGCTCGTGTCCGATCTGGATGGGACCATATCCCGCAGGCTAATTATGATCAACTGCCTTTGAAGCAAAGTCTTCGTCGCATATAATACCCCGCCTTCGCCACTTGCAGATCCTCCAATTACGCCATGGCATTCTCCGCATGTGTTGATTTCCATGATTCCATGGAAATCTTGGTGCAGACATGTCCCAAGGTGTCAACAAAATAGAGCTTCACGATACCCCATGAAGCTGGTTATGCTAATCTTGCGGGTGTACGCGACCAGCCCCAATCCAAGCAAGGTGTCCAAAGAGCACCATATACCCAAGTGTTTGCTTTACTTCGAAGAGAAGTCTGGAACTCGCCAATGAATAGATCAAAGAGGCTTGATCACAGGTACAATGATGACTTCGCGCGAAGATAACTAGCGCCACCTCCTAGCCGGTTATTTTTGTGAGACATGAGATCCCAAGATCAACCATATATCGATGCCCACCTCCAGTGGAAGGAGATGGCCGGCACCGGCATGTCTGGGGCCCCCACCCTGACGCCCAAGTGACGCGGGCAGAGCCGCTGACCTTCGTCAAAACGGTGCACATCGAGCCCTCCTGGCCAAAACATGTCCAGATCGAGCCAATCCGCCCCGCCGCCGCAGTCGTGCACCTGCTGTCGGTTTCGTCAAAACATGCAGATCGAACCCTCATGGAGAAAACACCCAGATCGAGCCAATCTACCCCCGCCGCCATTGTCGACCGCCAATTGCCGGCCATACAGAGCTTTATCCAACTCACACGACAAAACAGTGGAAACGAGTTGGTGTGATGGCCGGAAGCTGAACCAAATGAGTAATGCTACACTCATGGAGGGTTTACGGGCTGATCAAGAATTAATGGCCAGGATTTAATTAAGGGATGCGGGCCCGCCAGTGAAAAAAGGATGGCAGGGCAAATTAGGAGAGGGCACGTTAGCCACTCCGTAAAAGTTCGTTGGAGTCAACCCGTGAATCAAGCATTATTGGAGGACAACCCTAACGCCCACATGTGTGGTGGGAGCCAAACCCGCCCACACGCCCTATAGCACACAGACTATGACATGTCACCGTATGCATGCATGTGGAATTTTTTTTGGATTTTCTGTTTTTTGAAATGTTTTATCTCTTAAATGAAAAATCCAACTGAAGATCCGTTTTCACCATTAAATCTCTCGCGACGAGATCTTCGAAACTAGATATCATATCAATATATTTCGACGAATTTTTTTTTTGGTTAAAAGTTGTCGTGTCTATAGCACATGAATTGCCATGATGTTTACACTAAAGTTGCCATGATATGTTTCAGCTATTTTCTTCTACATTTAAAAGTAAATTTTGACATATTATAAAACGGGGAATTAAGAAACTAGACTTGCCATGCACCATAAATTAAAATTGCCATGATACAGGCACTTAAAATTGCCATGGTTCACACAAAAAAATATTTTTATGATCAAAGTACTGGAATTGTCATCATCGAAAAACTAAAATTGCCATGATCTACAAACTAAAATTGCCACACGGCAACTTCAGCTTAAGCACTATGGCAACTACAGTGTAAACATCATGGCAACTTTTGGGGAAAAAATTCGTCGAAACATATCAACATGGGGTCTAGTTTTGAAGATCTCGTCGAGACGGATTTAATGGTGAAAACGGATTTTTAATTCGCTTTTTTAATTAGGAGATAAAACATTTTTAAGCCGAAAACCAAAAAGATTTCTGCTGATGTCATCTGTTCATACGTGGCAAAATGAGTGGTGATCGAGGCATGTGGGCGATGTGCAAACGCCCACACGTGTGGGCGTTAGTTTTTCCGTTATTGGAACCGAATATATAGATGCAATGTCTGTGTAACATACTACCTTCGTCTCAAAATATAAGATGCTTTTTTAGAGAATGGACGTTTGGCTCTCGGCCTCCATGGAGGCCTTTTTTTGAAAACAAATCAAAGTTCAAACTTTTCGGTTTTAAATAAACTGAAAAAAATTATGCAAGTAAACAAGGATATTATGTGTATGTGTGTAAAACTTCAGGATGAAAAATATTGAAATGCGACCAGTACAAAAATGACAAATTCATGGTCTGGGAGATGAATAGTATCATGTGTTAAAAAGCTCCAGATTTGTCATTTTTGCACCGCCCTCATTTCAACGTATTTTGCCCAGAAAATTTACACACATATGTGGTATGCCTTCATGTATATCTGTGTTTTGTTTCAGATTTTTTTTTGAAAGACAGAAAATATGAAATTTGATGAAATTCGAAATTTTCAAAACCGAGCTCCATGGAGCTCGGCCTCCAAAGACAATATTCGTTTTTTTTAGCCTAGTATACATTTGTAAGAAGGATACACATCGATCACTGTCCAAACTAAAAAAGGATACCGTACACTCCAGTCTCCAGATTAAATCAGATTAAATAGTACTACAGCGAGGCATCTGACCGCACAGCAGCTATGTGAGTATGTGTTACTGCTAACTGGGATTGTGTAAATTCTACGTAGCAGTTGGTGAGGTTCCAAATTCGACCCAATGTGTGGTTTGTGTCTAGCCCATTCTACCATTCTTTCTGTAATTCAGATGGACGATGGCTACACTTTGGTGCAGACCCTGGCATCCTTGTACACCTTCCCGGGCCGGCACACGTAGCCCTGCTCCGGCGCGCAGTGCGCGTCCCGCGAGCACACGCACATCCCTTCCAGCGCGCACCCGGCCGCGTCCGTCGTCGGCCCGGTGGCGCCGCCGGCGCCGAGCATCATGTCGCTCCAGCCGCTGGAGAAGAGGCCGTCGGGGTCGTAGGCGCTCTTGACGCGCAGGAACCGGCGCATCCCGGGGTACTTGCCCGCCGCGCCGGCGAAGGCGAGGTTGCGGTTTTTGCCCCAGTGCGGCAGGCCGCTGTACTTGACCAGCCCCATCTGCTCGATCTCCTCCAGGAAGTCCTCGTGGAGCCGCGCCCTCCTGGGGTCGCGGCTGCGGTAGTAGGTCATGTCGAAGTCCACCATGTCCGCCGACTCCCCGGCCGCCGCCGGCTTCCCGAGGTGCGCCGTCGAGGACTTGACGTAGCGGATGAGGATGCCGTCGTAGAGCTCGAGGCCGCAGAGGGCCTTCGGGTTCAGGTCGCGCAGCCGCTGCACGTCCTGGACGAACGCGCCCGCGCGGCTAAGCGGCAGGCTGAAGGTGGTCTGGTGGAAGAAGCTCGAGTCGCTCACGCGCGGGTCCCAGGCGCAGGCGGTCTGGAGCGCGTCCTCCTTCCCGGTGAGGCAGCCGCCCGACGCCTGCATCTGGTCCTGCCGCCCCACCACCGGGTACCCCGTGAACAGCCCGCCGCTCCGACGCGCCAGCCCGTAGCCGGCCACCGACAGCGCGGCGTGGGTCACCCTCGCGGTCAGGCACTTGCCGCCGCTGCCGCCGTTGCCAACCCGCTCGGACGCCTCCTCGACCAGCCGGTTGGCTTTGATCACCGTGGCCGAAGTGGGGCGGAAGCCGATGAAGTCGAGGACGCCGTCGCCGGAGGCGTTCATCGGCAGCCTGTCGTCCATGCGGTACACCGCGCGGCCGTGGCCCGGGTACCAGGCTATGTCGGCGAACTCGTGCTGGTAGCCGAACTTGGTCACCTGCTCCGCGAGGTCGTCGTCGTCCCGCTCCGTGAACGTCGTCGACCGCTTGAACAGAGGTTGTAGCGCCAGAGTCACCTGCAAAGCATCATCGTACAGATTTGTTATTAGACCTTGCAAAAAAAAAAGGGAAATTACTCCCACGTCCATATTCAGGTCTGAAGCTGTACAACTGCCCTTACTCCTACGTACAGTACAAATTTAGGTCTTCACGTGCACATTTCAAAACTAATAGTTGTATAAATTGTACACCCTCCGTCCCATAATATTAGACTTTTTTTTTAAATCACATTGTTGTTACACCTTTGCCTTTCAATCTGGGGAGAAACATCTTATATTTATATTATACTTCCTCCGTCCCAAAATAAGTGTTGATGATTTAATACTGAATTGATAGGATATTCCATATGTGTGTGCATCACATTTTGTGTTGATTTGGTTGATCTCACACCTTGCTGCTAAGAATAAGTTATAGCTCTAACTGACACTCAAATCTCTTACTTTGTGATAAACATAATTGTTGTTGCTTTTGTAGGTTTTGCTACAGAGGAAGGGACCAAGCGGCGGCTAGCTTTTCCCCTCGACCGGTCCCGATAGTTACTTCGTAGGGTCTTCGAATTATTCATCGTCGGTAAAGTTGGTATATTGGTGACAATGGGAATAATGGCTCCTCGGCTATCCCCATGTCGAAGTCCTTCATTCTAGTGGCGTCGACGAGTCGGACGATGGTGTGATCTTCAGCACTCGGTCTAGCATGATTAGCGTTTGTTCATGACGGCGTTATCCTGCGAAGGGGGTGACGTTGTGACATGTTTTCGTTCTCCAGTTCCATCTTCCTGACTAAGCTCGGCCAGATATGGCTTCGTCGGGGAACTTGTGAGGTTTATGTCTCCCTTCTCTGTCTGGTCGAAGAGTTGAGATGATCTTCTGGACCTTCTTAGTGTCGACTTCTCCTAAGACGTGATCTATTCAGTTCGTGGTCGGCGTCTTCTGGTCTACATCGACGACTTCCTGGTTGTTCTTTCTACAAGCTGCTGGATTTCAACAAGGTTGCTCAGGTGAGATAGAGCCCTGGAGGCGGCGACGAGCTTTGCTCACTGCGTGCTGCCGATGGATGTAGAACGAAGATGGTGTTGGTTTCTTCAATGACTTGACTATAGCTTTTAATCTTGTTTGGAAATTCTTTTTTTTTACTGAATTGTTTGGAAATTCTTGTACTGGCAAGATTTGCCCTTTGCCCTTTCTATCAAAAAACATAACACACACACACACACACACACACAGAGAGAGAGAGAGAGATGGGAGGAAAATAAGAAGCACGAAAAGGGATGTGGAGGATGCATGTCGAGCATGTATCCACCTCTCTGCACCTCAACATCATATTAGCGTTCACGTAGGCTCTACCTGTCAGTTTGACCATGAATTGGTCGATTTTTTTATTGTATTCAGAATTAGCACAAGTGTTGTGGTCCGCGAATAGATATCCCAAATGTGAGATAAAATCTCATAAGTTACCCTACACTTTTCTGTATCAAATAAGGTTCTCCTAAACTTTGCAACAAAATAACGACAAATAGCATATAGAGGGGTATGTAGTGGACAACCCTATGTTTGCCTGAACTACTTATCTTCCATTTCATTCTGTTAAGTGTTTTTGTGAATCATTCGACGTTTAAGTGCAAGTGTCGGTCGGAAAAAAAATCAAGTAAAAGCATAAACTTTGCGTGGTCATGGCGACGAGATTTGCTCACTGCGGGCTGCCGGTGGATGTAGAAGGAAGATGGTGTTGATTTCTTGAATGACTTGACTGTAGTTTTTATTCTTGTTTGGAAATTCTTGTAGGGGCTAGATTTAATTAATATGTGCCCTTTGCCCTTTCTACGAAACAACATAATTGGTGCCGATGTGTGAGAGAGAGAAAGAGGGAAAGAGGGAGAGGTGAGGGTAGAGATAGAAATGGGAGGAATAATAAGAAGCACAAAAAGGGATGTGGTGGATGCAGGTGGAGCATGTGTACACCTCTGCACCTCTGCATCATATTAGCGTTCACGTGGGTTCTACCTGTCAGCTTTTCCATGAGATAACCAAAATGTGAGATAAAATCTCATAAGTTACCCTAAACTTTTCTGTATCAAAGAAGGTTCTCCTAAACTTTGTAACAACATATCGACAATAGCATATAGTGGGGTATGTACGTAGTGGACAACCCTATGTTTGCCTGAATTACTTATCTTCCATTTCGTTATCTTAAGTGTTTATTGTGAACCATTTGACACTTAGGTGCAAGTGTCGGTCGAAAAAAAATCGAGTAAAAGCATAAACTTTACATCATGTCGGCACGTGAAGGCAAGCAAAACACACGGCCTGTTTGTCTACCTTGTTCCAAAGGTGTCCTTTTAAGTGTAAACTATAATGCCAAAACAGTTAAAGTGACATGCATGATTGCGACACACACCCCCGCTGTGGGCTGCATGTTTGTACTTTTTGACGAACCATGTTTTGTACTCCAAGTATCATCCACCGGTGGTGCTTCCTTCTTGAGCCACAGCCCTCCCGTGGATCGGGTACGTACGCCTACTACATACGTACTCATCGACATTTCGCTCTAATATACATACTCATCATCAGCATAAATGTTGCATCAAGTACGTACGCGCATGGTTCAGTTGCTAAGCACTAGCACGCAATACTTATCTACCACTAATCTTGACGTAAGTACTAATTAATATTGATATTGTTAATCAATATATCTATGTAGTATATGTCATTGAGGTTAATGCAAGTCAAGGATTAGATCAGAGTCATTATTACTACGTACCATATATGACTAAGACAGTGTGATCTTCTAACAAACATGCGCTGAAATACTTAGGTCAGCTGATAAATGTGCTCCCTCGTGTCATCATAGTGTGTACAACAAAGGGTGTAGATCACCTTACCTGAGAGATGACACCCAGCACGCCGAGGGAGACCTTGGCGGCGTCCAGCTCCGGGTCGGCGGCCGCGAGCACGCGCACCCGGGCGTAGCCCTCGGAGGCCGGCGCGGGCGTGACGATGCGCATCCCGACGACGTACTCGTGGACGGCGCTGCCCTTGCCCCACAGCGAGCTACCGTGCGCGCCGGTGCCGAGCATGCCGCCCACCGTGAGCCCCCACCAGTAGGGCGCGTAGGGCAGCGCCAGGCCCGCCCCAGCGGCCGCTGCGATGAGCTCCCGCAGCGTGACGCCGCTCTCCACCGTGATCTCCGCCCTGGCCGCGTCCACGGCCACGACGCGGTTCAGCCACCGGGTGCTGATGGCAAGGCCCCGGCCGTCGCCGGCGCCGGGGCACGCGAGGGGCGGCATGCTGTGGGCGTACCTGGTGGTCACCTTCATCTTGGTCTTGGCGGCCGTGGCGTTGGCCACCGCGCGCACCAGCTCCGCCTCGGAGGTAGGGTAGGCCACGGCGGCCGCCCGGCACGTGGAGCGGTCCGGGAACACGCCGTACGCGGTCGAGAAGGTGCAGTCGGCCGTGCCGCCGCCCGACGAGCACTGCACCGGGTCCGCCGGGGGGCTCGCGGCCGCCCGGTGAGCCGACGGCGCGGTCAGTATCATGAGGAGGAGGAGGACCGGCAGCTGCACTGGACTCATCTTGCACATCTCGGTTTACGTGTGGCTAACGACGTCCGTGGCTGCTATATGACCACTTGGAGCCCTGTACCCTACAGGTATTATAGGACGCAATGGGCTATATATGCAGCGAGTTTGCTACTTTCATTCGTCTAGGTAACATGGGCCTATAGGATGAAAGTTCCAGTGAAGAAATAAGATGGAGAACCATATGGACAGTTGGGTTTTTATTCTATTTCAGCAGTTGAGCACACATGCATGGTTCTGTAAAAGTTGCCAGTGCCCTTTAACTAGCTAGCTAGGTAACATGCGCCAAGGAAAAGCATCTACTTTTTTGGTGGGAAAATATTCCTGGATGCAGATTTGAACAGGTTGGAACTGAACGAATTTCTTTGCTTTACCGAATGTATATATGAGTGCACTAGTTTCATAAAAAAATTAGCGTGCAATGTGATGAAAACTAGCTAGTGCAAGGCATGTTTCCATTTCCTTAAAAGGAATGCCTTCCAAGTGGATCGTTGCACTATGCCTATGCTTGCTCGGTGGACAATTGGCTAGATAAGCCTTGAAGCATTATCTTCTTCATGTGGCGTAGCTGCACGCGTGCATATATGCATGTGTGAGGATCCACCGGTTTGCTGGGTGGGTGCACTGGGCGTACGTACGTGTGGATTTTTAGATGGCCATTGCAGTAAGTGCAGGGCGCACGCAATTTGTGGAGTAATCAAGCGGCTGGAGTTGAAGTGCTCGGGTGCGCGGCGGCCGGTCACCTGGTGGTGGCTGGATCGATGGATATGATTGTGGTCTCGGTGGATTGGTCCTTTCGATCTACTCTATGCTGCCGGATCTGCCGGTGTTGGTGCGGTCGTGCGCGGCCACCTGTTCGGGCACTTTTTATCAGTGCTTCGTGCAGATCTTTTGATCATGGTGTGTTGAACTTTGGAGTCCGAGCTGTACGCGGCAAAGGGGGAGCTGGCCCGACGCCGACGGTGGAGCCGGTTGTGGTGCAGTGAGACTGTGCAAGGCCACTAAAAGGTGACGAACAAGATATATCGATGCACATGCTATTCATCCCCTCGGCCGCATGCATGACGGTGGAGTGAGGGGAAAGGACCCATCCATCATTGCTGGCGTGACGGAGGTGGGGGTCCATGTAGAAGGCAGACGGCCGCGACGCCAACGAGGAAATGGGACAGCGCCGCCGGGGGCTTGGAGAGGCCAACGGTGAGGTGGGTGGTGGAGGGGCCTGGCGGCGCATACAACTCTTCAAGATCTGCTTAGTTCCATCCAAACTTTATCATGGTTATTATGAATAGAGCACCCAAGTTCAGGTCCACAAGCAGCGAAATAATTGTCCTATTAAGACTTGCTTTCGCATGTTCTGTGATGTGTGGTGTGACTAGAGGACGTCTTTGAGTTCGAATTTGGGATTTAGGAATAGGGAAGTTTTTTTTTTGTTCACTTTTTGGATGTGCTATTTGTAACCTGTATTCCGGACCCGAGATGGAGGTTGATGGGTTCAGGGTGCGAGGCGTTGTCGGTGTCAAAGATGGTGGCATGGTTTGGAGGGAGGTCAGGGGCGGCGGTTAGACATTCAGATCAAGCTGGCGTATGTGCTCTGACAGCATCTACACTCGGGCCTCTCATACCCGTCTCAAACGTCCGGGCAGGCCGTTCGGTCACTGATGGTTAAAAAAACCAACCCAACCGGACATCTCAAACCGCGGACAAACGTCCGGGCTGACCGACACCTCTCAAATCCGGCCCAAACATAGGGCGGATATGGAGCGGCCCGGGCACGCCGCGCGTCCGCCTGACAGGCCCTGCCCACCGCCGAACCCACAGATGTCCCATAAAAAACCCCAATCCGGGCGCCTCGCTTCGACCCCTAGCTCACTCTCTCTCACTCCGTCCTCTCCTCTCCCTCTCCGATTCTGATCCCATCCACTACAATGTCCAGCTGCGACAGTGACTCTGGCTCCGAGCTCGACTACGAGGAGGCCTTCCGCATTGCGCTGGAGTGGTCCAAGATGGAGACCGGCGGCAGCTCCGAATCTAGAGAGTCGTCGTAGCTCCCGCGCCGGAGCTGGACTCTCCCGGCCCGTGCACAGTGACACCAGGACAACGCAGTCTGCACCGCCCCCGCACCGTCTCCTTCCCCTGCCGTCCGCTCATCCACGCGGGCAGCGGTGGGTTCTAGTGCCCGTGCCGCCGGCCCGCATGCGCGCCGCGATAGGCAGTGTGCACGGGAGAGGGACGCGGCGGAGCAGTCCGCGCGCCGCCGCCGTGGGATGGAGGTGGACCCTGACGAGGTCGCGCGGCTACTTGCATGGGTCTACCTTCGGTACCTCACGACGGCGGGGCTGGATGCTCACCGCCTCTGACGGAAGAACGCCAAGACGCTCCGGCTTGCTATTGAGCAGTCGAAGCGCGAGGCGAAGAAGGCAGTGGCGGAGAAGGCTTGGGTCGCTGGGTTGAAGCGAGAGCAGGACAGGGCGGTCCGTCGGATGAAGGGTCTCATCGTCTTCTCCGACTCGGACTCCGACAACAGCGACTGCGACAGCTGCACCTCCTCCTCGGACGACCAAGACCCTCCACCAACCGCGGACGCCTACAGCTGCGCTGGCGACCGGAAGAGCAAAAGGCCCGGAGAGGAAGTGGTGAAGCTCTGACTACTCCATTTTTAGTTTCAAGTTCTTAGTAATCTAGTTTAAACTTGTCCGTCGTTTATGTGAATTATGTGACTTTGACGATCTTTTGAAGATCCGTTGGTGATCGTTTGATAATCAGAATGTGCATTTCTATGTTCAATTCTATGTTTGTTCGATGATTTACGTAGTTTAGTTTCATGTTGCATGCTTAGTATGGATATAGGGTACCGGATATGAGACACACGGATGTGAACGACAAAATTTAAGGAGTGCCCGATTAGTGCCTGCAGGCGTGTCCGCAAGCGTTTGAGGGTCTGGATTTGCTAACCGGCCCTGTAGGCTGTAGATGCTCTAATGACTGCATTTCCGGCTCGGGTATTTTTTGGTGCTGCGTCAATAGTGTTTTCGTAGATATTCCCTCTAGATGCTCTAATGACTGCATTTCCGGCTCGGGTATTTTTTGGTGCTGTGTCCATAGTTTCTACTTCTAATGTCTCAGTTGGTAGTCTTCGTCGGTTAATTTTCATCCCATCTTTCTTGATTTTTTTCGTCCACCCTCCCACCTCACAGATAGACACGTCGAACCAAAAAACTCCGAGCGATCCCCCACACCCGTGCTATGTTAGCGATGTAGGTACGAGCGATTCCTCCGGTCGAACCATAGAAAAACGCCCGAAAAAAAAAATCTACGAAATTAAACCAGCGAAGAAAAACACAAACGAATCGCACGAGCGATTCCTCCTGCCCTCGAACCACTGGCACGCACGACTCGTTCGCCGCCGTCATCCATCCCTACGTCCCCGCCGCTCCTTCCTTCGCCCCTGCCTCTCCTATCGATCCCCTCAAGGACACGCCGCCGCCGTCGTGCGATCTTCAAACTGAAGCAGACGCACGAGATCGCCGCCGCGGCCGATCTCACAGCCAGCCAAACCGCACCACCAGCCGCCACGTTGATGCACTAGGGTTAGCGTCACCAGCCGCCACGCCGACGCCCACCCTCGCACCGGCATCACCTGAGGCAAAAAACCGCATAGACGCTCCTCCTCTCCCGGACAAGGTCCCAAAGGAGACGCCGCCGCCGATCCGGGGATACGCCGTCGCGGATCACCAAGACGCGGCCGTCGCGGACCACCAGGACGTCGGCAGCGGCGGCGCCTCAGATACGTCTTGGACCAGGACGCGGCCGTCGCCGATCAGGAACAGGACGCTGCTGTCGCGGATCCCAGGACACTGCCGGCGACGCCGCCTCAGATACCCACACCAACCGCCAGAGATGCCGCTGCCCACCACATCGACCAGCTCCAAGGTTTGTTCCTTCTCCTCTTCCTACCTTTTCTCACCAACGAGCAGCACGAGGATGCAGCAGCAGCCTGCTAAGAAAGAACCAAAGGCCCCTGTTCGTGCATCTCTTTCTATGTATGTGGATAAATGGGAGGCTGGGTTATGCAGTCGAGTTGTTTGATAAAATGTGCACAAAGAGCATGATCCATGGCTCTGTTTCTTCATGATTAATTTCTTCCTTCCTTGAGATGCACATGAACATTTTTCAGATGGTGGTACGCTGTTTTCTTGGCAGCGGCGGCGTCGGGATCAGGCTCCAGTTCCCTACCCCACGTTGTTGTTGTTGCTGCTGCTGCTCCAGTTCCAATTCCAGCGAGTGCCAGCGATGGGGATGCTCGGCTCGCAGTCCCTGCTCTCATTTTCCTCCAGCCTCTGGTAACCCTCCTCCTCACCCGCTTCGCCGAAGCGGGATTCATAGGTTAGTTTAGTTTGGAGGGATTTCCTGTAGTTGTGCGTGAATCCAGTGTTCACTGGGCTTGTATGTTTCATTCCTAACATGCTAGCTCCTGCCTAAACACGCATTAGAGAATCTCATGTATGTAACAGAAGATGCACAAATGTGGTTTTCCAGGGAGCATCAGCTACGTCTTATGTGGGGATGAACCATCAGCTAAAGGGAGTGATAGGAAAATATTTTGTTGAATGCAATGGGAAGGCGAAAAACGACACGCCTTGGTGAAGCAACTCTGAGATTCGGTAAGGCTAATCAAGTCTGCAATCAAATCCAAAAGCAGGGGCAGAGAAAAACGTTAAAATACTTTTTAGCTATTGATTGAAGTGACCGGTAATTAGTAGCAGGAGCAACAGTTGTAGTAAGAACCTACCTAGGCATATTTTCTCTCTTTCCTATCACATGGCACATTGAACAACTTTATAGTACAAATTTGTTCTTTTTTGTGTATATGACAAGTTGGCAACTTCACAAAATACATTCACATATGTTATTTTAAATTATCATGTCATGGAGGTTCTCGTTATTTCGAATCTTTGGTTGGAACCTTTATTAAATGCACATGGTATTCGTTTATCTCCATTATGGTGAGAAGACTTTGATCTTGATATATCAGATTTAAGCCTCCTACACCATAGGAGGTCCTCCTTTTGGTGATATTCACTCATATGCCATTTTAAATTATCATGTCATGGAGGTGCTGGGTATTTTGAATCTTTGGTTGGAACCTTCATTTTGTGTTATTAAATTCACATGGTATTCAGTTATCTCCATTATGGTGAGAAGACTTTGATCTTGATATATCAGATTTAAGCCTCCTACACCATAGGAGGTCCTCCTTTTGGTGATATTCACTCATATGCCATTTTAAATTATCATGTCATGGAGGTGCTGGGTATTTCGAATCTTTGGTTGGAACCTTCATTTTGCGTTAAATTCACATGGTATTCAGTTATCTCCATTATTGCCAGTAGCAACGCACAAGCACTTTCTGAAGGGGAACGCGACAGAAAACAAAAATTTTCCGACCTACGCACCAGCCCAGGACCACTATGGAGACTGCATACATGGTTTGATCTTTTTCGTTACCGACTCGTAGCGCAGCGGGAAGTAGAGTCGATGACGATCGGCGGTGCAGATCCCCGCAGCTAGGATTTACAACCTCCCAACCGCGAGGATGTATACCCTCATCTGCTCCTCAGACAGCCCTCCGGGAGGCGGTCGAACAGCCCCCCGGACGGTGTCGCGGACAGCCCTTCGGGAGGACCTTCGAAACTCGAACGGTCACTCGGACAGCCCTTCGGGAGGACCTTCGAAACTCGGACGGTCACACGGACAGCCCTTCGGGAGGCACTCACGAACTAAGACCGAAACTACGATCTCTCTACAGAGTTGCACACATACGGTGTCATCTATCCAGCAGGGCTTCGCCGTCCAGAACTAGTTCCTGCCGGAACCCAGACAGCCTTACGGCTCTACGAAACTCTTTTCGTGGGAGGGAGAGAAGAAGCCAGATAATGCATGGCATGTGTATGAGAGCAAGGGATGAGTGTGGAGGGCTGCCCCTCCACCTCTATTTATAGGAAATCCCAAGGGGGTAGGGTAGTTTCACAAAAAACCCAAAATGCACATGAATGAAGTCCTTCCACAAGGACCTAGGAGTAAAACCAAGGAACAAGAGGGTCCCCAAGGGGGGATACCCCATGTGGCCGGCCACACCCCCATGAGGGGCCCAAAAAATGGCTCCTATCCATCCATGTCATCCCCAAGATCTTTTGGAGCAAAGCCCCAAAAGGTGGCTTTCCATAAAGTAACCATAAAGCTGATTTTCACTATTCATGACGACATTTTTCAGCGTCTGATCGAACTGAAAATATTTATGTGGGCTAAGAACATTTCCAGTACCCACTAAAATGATTTTCAACGCGTTCCGAAACAATTCCGGTTTTAGTGATTTTCATCTGCGAAACGCATCTGAAGTGGCTCCGGCAGCTCCGGAACATTTCCGGTTTTTATCTCAGAAAATTTCAAAAAGCTTCCAGAATGATTCTGGCATCCTCCAAGAATTATCAGGCATGTGCCGAAACCAATTTGACTTAATGGTGTATCCCGAAACAACTTTTCGGTATCATCGAAACTTATCCGATGACCTCTCTCTGCGGTACGATTCCGCTGTCCGAAACTTTTTCGGTGATTTTCTCTCAGACTCCCTGTCTAGTATTCAGCAGATAGATGACCCTTAAGCGTGTGACCCTATAGGTTCGGTGAAGTATAGACATGACCCGGAACCCCTTCCGATCAATGATCAACATCGGAGCCGTGGACACCCATATTGACCCCTATACCCACACGAATAAATATTCGAGTGAACCTTCAGTTGCCGTGTGCTATTCCTGTTGCTTCGCGATATGTTACAAATACCCGAGGTGAGACATGTTGGCATTCCCGTGGATCAACAACTTGTCCACTATGCTAGTTACCTCGTTACCGGTATTGTTCTCTTTTCTCGTTATCGTATTCCGGCATCCCCGTGATCAAATCACAAAGTGTCTGGCCAGACGATGATGGATACCGTAACACCGAGAGGGCCCAGAGATATCTCTCCATCGTCGGAGGAGCAAATCTCAATCTTGAGCTATCAAGTTACTTGACACACTTTTCCATGAACCCGTAAGCCGCCGTAATAGCCACCCATTTACGGATGACGTTTAACAAACCCCAAAGTTCATGAAGCAAGCATGAAGAAACTCGATACTCTCATGGTCTAAGGAATCATGCAAACGTTAACCATCTCTGTGTTATGTACCAATAAACTTGTGACGAATGAATCTCATAGCATAACATCAATCCGGGTCGATTCAACACAAATGTTCTCTTAACATTGTGCCCTCAAAGTTGCTGGCATAGACATGCCCATGACCAGGAAAACAGAATCATCATGCAACACTTGAGCTAGTCTTAGAGGCCAGACTGGGAATACTTCTTACCGTTTATTATTCCACACGTGCATTTGAGTCTTCCTCCGAGCCTCGTGGATATTGCAGACTCGAGAATCATTGCAGTTATAGCATGGAACATAAACATAATTATGAACTCGGAGATAAATAATATCATTTATTATTGCCTCTAGGGCATATCTCCTACACTTTCTATTAAATGCACATGGTATTTTCTTTTGTATCATGTCATTTTGTGGTCATTAACAATCAGATGGATGAAACTGATCCTGTTTTGTGCATCATGGATTTTCCTCAACTGAATGTGTAGAAACATAAGTGTGTAATGTAGTAGCCCCTCTATTCCATTGTTATAAATATTATAGTTTTTCAATCTGCTGACCTGATCGTAGCAGCTGTTTAAAAGGAAGTGATCACATCACTATTTAGATTTTACTTTTTTTTAATGCTTGAACATAAGATTAGTTTGTCCCCCTTATTTTTGCCCTTCATGCTAACATAATAAATACATATTTGAACTGAATTGGTTGTATTACATATGCCACGAAGGATGTCGCCGCTTGAAGCTCGATTTCCATCAGCCCCTCTTTTAATTCACTTGCATTGTTTCAGCTTTGCATTGTACTTCTTTGACGAATTACCTCATCCAATCGGCTTTAATTCGGAGCATCAATCTTACTAATTATCATTGCCTTAACTTTCCATATGAACCTCTTACAGGAAACAAGGACTCCTATTTGTCTGTAGAGCATGTGGAGCTGTTGGGCAAGCAGAGTTCTATCTGGGTATTCATGTAGCTGAGGATAAAAGGGAAAAGGAAAATCTCCAGGCTATCATGCATACCATGCATCTCTAAGGCTCATGCTGTGAGGTCAGTTCAATTTTAATCTCTGGTAATTCAGTGTATTCTCAGACCAGTCAACCATTTATAGTTTTTCTAACTCACCTTTGTAAATATTTGGCACCACAACACTACGTAGTTTCTATGTTTTAGCTTTGAGTTGTCAATTTGTAACTTTGCAGTGTTTCCTTTGATTTTGGCATGTATAAACTCATTTTTAATTTCGCGGTGTTCCTCCGATTTTGGTCATGAGTCGAACAACTGAGAATTCGAGCACCAAGTTGCCGCTTATCACTTCAGGAGAAATAGGTTGGCTGAATCTGTTGACTGTTGTTGTCTTAGTCGTTTGGATCTTGGGTTCATTATATCTTATATTGTTGTGAGCTATTTCTGATGCATTTTGTGATATTTATATCATAGTCTGTTCCGAGCTTCATAGAAATTTCTAAGGAATGAATAGACAATGGCATGCAAAGTTTAACTGTAATTATAAGTTCATAAGGTTTAATAGGTTCAGATATTGGTAGCACAATATCCGATGTTGTCATGATGGCGCTTCTGATTATATGCAAGTGCCTGGTTTTCAACACTCTTCCTTGTGCTGAAGCTTTAAATACCTATGAGACCCTCAGTTGCCGGGGAAATAGTTTGCCAGGCTGAAACAATCCAAACTTGCATAGAATCTATCTAGAGTAATCTGGTGATGTCCTTCAGAGAGCTTGCCTATCTATTATCCCATGACGAGTTAAGTATCTTCGGATCCGAGCTTCGCCGCCCAGACCGTGTGATACCCGGCGATGTCATTAGCCAGTGGTTCATGGTCCATCAACTTATCACTTGCCGCTCGCCTTCAGTAAGATCCTCCTCGCCGACACGTTCATTGCCGAGGCGTCCATTCGTAGTTTTTTGCCCACTTTGTTTGTTCCTGGCCCTCATTGTCGCGCCGCCAGCACGATGTTGTGTCTGGCCGCTTGATTCATTCGATGGTGGAGGTGGGTTCAATTCTTTTTCGTCTTTCGTTTTCTCCCCTTCCCATGTTCCTCTGCGTTTCTTTTCTTTTTGGAAAGAAGTGAACGTGTTAGGTATGGGATGCCGAATTCCTTTCGGCATCTTCATTGCCACGGATGGAGGGGGTTAGCGCCTCGAGGAAGCGATGGTTCTGGTTCTAGGGAGGAAGAGACACGCCAAATCTTTCTGATCCCCACACATGTGGCTTTGCTGATTTCGATTAGCCTCCATCTCGCTGTTGGGATGGGGATGTTTAATGGATCCGTGCTTCTCTCGCTTCATGTGCATCCATCCTGTCCTCCTGTATGTACATCGTTGACTCGTTTTCCGAGTCTAACAGAGAATTGTCTCTGTGTACAATGTGCAATCTGCAGCGTACTTTGGGGGAGGAGTACCACCCATGGATTGATCCTTCGCTGGCAGGGCCGGGGCCAGGCCGGCGGTCATGTCTTTCAGGTTGGCGCCGAGGGAGGAGCAGCAAGGCAAGCTCACGTTACCCAAGTAGCAGGCCTCCGGTGTCCTGAGTCCTGATGCCACAGGTAGCTGGAGCTGCTGTTGCCCTTGGTTTATGCACGATGTATGTTTTGCCTGCCAGCTTTTTTGATTGGTCCGTCTATGTTGTGTGAGATCGTTTGGTGCTGAGAGCCATGGCAGCGCTAAACATGTTCTTGTTGCATATTGTTTTGATTTCTTTAAATGAATATTAGGCATAGCAGTGGCCGAAGGCGGCCGGGTTCTCGCACCTATCGGAGCTAGAGGATTCCGTCGCTTAAGCCAATGGGTGGAAGTCCTTCTTTACAAGCAGCAGCTCCACAATCGCCTTTGCCATTGATGCCAGTGAGTCAGCTAGATCAAGTTGCCTTCTTGCTATTACCGCCCTTGTTGTTTCTTGTGTTGCTTTTCAATGGGATTGCTTGCCTGGTGTATTGCACTTTAGGTATGTCGCCCGGGTTTCCCATATGGAATGTAGATGCTAGAAGCTCAACCTCGTGTACATGGTTTTGGGGAGGAGATTAAGTCAGCTGCTGATTGAAAAGTTCAGAGATGAGAATGACAACTACATGAAGAATGTTATAAGTGGAATAGACAAAAGAAATTATGTTTTCCTTACTGATGCCTGCATGCAAGTATCCTAACCCTGGCACCTGCATTACTTTATGTAGATGCAAATATCACGAAGCCACCAGCATAAGGGTATATTTTATTTAATTCGGATTAATTTCTTATGATGTGCCTTTGAGGTCATTTATGATTGGCTACGATTGGTGTCATTTATCTGTTATGTGATAGTTAATATTTTATTAAGATTAGGTTAAAAAATTAGTCCAAATTATATTTCTTTGAAAGAGAAAAATGCCAAGGTTGATAAATGCCCAAGGTAGGTGCTTGCATGCTTCATCCTTCATGCTTCAAGTATGTGCTTCGGTAGGAGACTTGCCTCCATTTGTTTCTCCAGAGGATGAGGCTGGATGAGAAAACTGTGCATTTTGGGTACCTTTTGCTTCAGATTCAGAAGAAACATATGGTGCTTTTTGTTCTATACTCGGTGCATGTCTTATCATTTCACGTATCTTTTCTCAACTATACATGATTGTTTGGTCGTTAGAAATTTCACAACATTACATTCTAGGAAAATTCGAATCTTTACTACTACTGAAAGTGTGTAATAGTGAGAGAATAATAAGCAGCACGTCCAGCTGCTATAAAACAGAAGTGTTAGGCGACGTAACAGAAGTGCTCCTAAGCGGCGTGTCCGACTGCTATTCTACGGGTCAGACGAAGATCTTGGCGCTATGGCGTGGCAGGATGGTGATCAGCGGCATGGAGGGAGAGCACCGCAGTCGGCAGCAGCATGGCTGGTTGATCTGTTTAGGCGCAAACAGAGAGATTTGCGACGCGGCATGGCATGCTGGTGTGTAGCAGCATGGAGGGAGAGCTTGGCTGTCGGCAGCAGCTCCGTCGACTGATATGCGGCTACACAGAAGTTGGACTGGAAAGCATAGCCCGTGTGCATGACATCCAACCCAGTGGCATCATGCCTAGCTAGTAAGCTTCTCATTTGTTCCAATACTTGCACATGGTCTTTTTCTTCCTGAACCTGCAAAAAGAGTTTGCCTTGATTCTGAATAATAAAGCTTTAAAAGCTGATGTCCACCGCGTTTATCTTGCTACTGGTGGTAATGTGTACAAGTATGATTTTATCGGACCTATACTTTTACCATAGTTCCAAAATATTTGATGTAAATAACTATACATGGTACAAGTACTCGAAACTGACCTGGTGTGATAATGTATCACTGCTGCAGTGTGCAAACGACGTGTTTTTACATTATATTTTAGTTTTATTTATCTTGTAAAATGTATAGTCAAATTATACATTATATGATTGATTTTCATGGTCAGAGGTAGACATGGTCGAGTGGCCACGGGGACAATGGGGAAAGTAGCGTATGAGGAGTTTAAGAAATGGGGAAAAGCGATATTTTAGTTAATCAGGGCTCTATTAGTTTGAAGTTTTATCTTTGTTATGGTCAAAAATTAAGGTTAGATTAATATAATGAAAATATTATTGTGAACTGATAAAATTTCTATAATTTCTACAAGTACGAGGTCAAGCATGAAAGTGCAACAAGAAGAGGGGTGGGGATCATATTTGATATCGTTTGGTCTTCTTGCAAGGAGTGGATGGTTATGAAGAAATAATAACTGTCAAGGCTGAAGAACAAGAGAGAATAAGTTTTATTAATGTATGGATGAAAACCACATGCCACCTTTTCCAACACATTTCTGAATTGGGATAATTATTCAATTGCTGTGTTTTTTTAATTCCGTGGCAATGCACAAACATTCAACTAGAATATTTTTTTTTAAAACGAGGCAAAAGATTTGCCATTTTCATTGATTAAGAAGAAGAGAATTGCCCGGTTAATTGGTGAAAAACCGGGCTAAAACCGATACAACTCAACCCATATGATATGGGCACCACCGGCCAACCTGGCCACCGACATGGGACACAAAACTGCAAAGAAGAAAGGCATTCGCCGAGAAGTCGCAAGCGTCATCGTCATCACCGGCTGCCTTGAACGGGCGACTCCGACTTCACCATACAACTCCAACCTCGAAGCCAACCCGCAAACAACTGCATAGAAGCCACGACGGCACATGCCACCAGAAGGCCGCACGCGCAAGCAACCGACAGCTCCGACTTTGACGACGAGCCTCACCAAGGAAATATGCAGAGCTTGCGCCGACCGTGCCCACAGAAGAGCACCTCGGACACGTCGGGAAGAACCGGCTACCGAAGTCCACGCCGCGACCCGATCTCCTCTCGACGACATCATCATTGCCAAACAGAAACCAGCGCCCCGCCTCAGCAAACCATGCGGCGAAGATGCCGCAATCCACCAGTCTTCCGGTCGTAGCCGGCTCCAAGACGATGCCCCCAAGAAGGAGAAAGACGCGAAGACGCCTCCATCGCCCGACCCAACGGATCTGAGGTTTCCCTCCGGAGCCAAAGCCGTGGGGAGGAGGAGCACACCTCCACGATGACGCTTCCAAGAAAGATCACGGCACCCGCGGGTGCCGCCGTCGCCGGCTCCGAAGAAGGCCGGAGCAAAGATTTCTCCCGGAGATGCGCCGACCACCTTCCACCACCGACCGCCGCCCATCGGCCACCACCTGCTGAGGCCGACCTCATTCTGGCCACGGGATCCCACGATCCACCGCGACCAGACACGCACCACCCCCTGGCCGAAGCCGCCGTCCACCACCGCAGCACCACCGTAGCCACCACCACCGCAGCAACCAACGCCGCATCGCCAGGAGCAGCACCCAGATCAGAGCCGCTCGAGCGAAGCAGCTGAGCCAGAGCAGGCCGTCCACCCGCATCACACCTCGCGCCCCGGAGAAACCAGCCAGTCGCCGCGTCCGTTCAGTCAGTCGCTGCGCCCGACGTGCGCCAGCCCCCGGCAGTCGATCCGCGCCCCACGCACACATCCAGAGCCTCCGCGCACACGTACGCCGTCCACGCCCAGGCCACGCCGGGAGCTCGGTCCGAGGCCGCCGCCTCGGAGCACCATCCACCACACCGAGCCACCAGCACAACCGCCAGCACCACCACGGTGCCCAGCAGCCGACGAGGACCGGCGCCACCACGCCTGCCGGCAGCCATGGCCGTGATCCTACCGGCCAGAACCAGATCCAGATCGGACTGGACCGGAACAGGGCAGGGACCCCGGGCCGCCGCTACCGCAGGTCACACCACCGGACGAAGCACGCCCCACCACCGCAGCCAACGCGTCGAGCCGCCGCCGGAGGTTCACCGCGGCCCACGGTGGCGGCGAGGGGAAGGGGAGGGAGGGGGTGGCCGGCGGCAGGGTCTGGGGTTCCCCCCGTGCCGCCTCGGAGAGGGACGCGGGGGCCGGGAGAACTATTCAACTAGAAAATTCATATAAATAGGTTAGTCACCCACATTTTTCATGCTATTTACATATTTGTCACTTGTCAGTAAGTTTGCATATGATGCTGGGAAATTCAACATAGGGAAGTGAACATAAGGACATGGAAACGTTACACTTCGAATATGATAGAAACTCAAAATCCAAATAACAAATTAGTTGCTCTGTCAGTCGGTAAGCATGAAATGTAAGTCTCCTCCTAAATAAGATATTAGCTCTCCCAATTCTTGAGGCTGGAAGTACAAGTATCCTTGTAAATAAGATATTACCTATTTTCATGATGGAAATGCAAGCATCCAAAATTAACAACAATATTTATAAAGCTGAAAACAGTCTTGCAGTCTTGATGTAAGAATGAAAGGTAAGTAGCATCCCCGATTTTGCTAATTCTTGTGACGTTGAAATCCATATTAGCTATTTCAGAAAAGAAGAGGTCAGAGGATCACATGATATATATACCATTTTGTATATCAAGGCAGTGAAAACACATTGTAGTGGTCTCCATCAGCTATCATGGTGTGCCTTCCTTGGCACTGGTAATCACCCTGGGACGCCGTAGTGGGAGAGGAGGGGGAGGTCGACGTCGTGGAGGGAAGGGTAGATGACGCTGAGAGGAAGGTGTGGGCTGAGCGCCATGGCGTGCTTTGATTTCAACAGCGTCAACGACGAGAGCAAGATGGGAGAATGAGATGTTAGTGTGAACTTTGTGCCATGCAGTGAGATAATGAGAGAGTGAATTGCTTTTTCAAGAAGAAAAGGAGGATTTTTTAGGGAAAGCGATTATTTGCTATAAGAGAAACGTCACATACTTTTATATATTGAAAAATATCAGATCCCTAACAAGTCAATTTTACGATGGACCAGACCAGAAAATCATCGAGTTCTAACAATCAGTTGAGATGTATTCAAATAATTGTTCTTTATATATTTAAATCCAAATAATTTTTTTTGCGCATGATAGAAGAGGTGTATTTCTATATATGTTTACTTTTGTAGAGTATGAGAGAGATGAAGATGGATTATGTCGACATTCAAAACGAATGCACCAATAGTCTGTTGAGGCGATGGCTTTGAAAGACGCAATTTTTATACCAAGTTTTATACAACAAAAGACCCGTGACAACGCACGGGCATTTTACTAGTGTTTTCGTAGATATTCATATTACGGACAGGAAAAGCTTGTACCCGAACGCCTGAGGCTCTCTTGAAGAGAAAAAAGTTTACGAGTGTGGGTGCACCGACACACACTACCAGCCCACCGTCCCTCGGATTGCGCTGGTGGAACTTACCCTACTACTGGCCCGCTTGTGCTCAAACTGTTAGACCGCCATCTGAACGAGAGCACCGCATTTCTGGAAACAAGACAAGTTAAAAATTCGAGTTAAAAAAGTACATGTTTATTTCCAAAAAAAAATCGAGTTAAAAAAGAACCAACATTGGGAAGAACTCACAGCCAGGTAGCAGCTACTTTACCGCGTACAAAGTTAGAAACAGCCATATCGGTCAGACGCACCAACTGTCAGTATGAACCAACCATCAAACTAAAACAGCAGCATTACCAAGCCACTGCACAAAACCCACCAAAAGCCCGAAAATTCTGAATGGAGGACGAGCCCCATGCATGGAGGCTGAACTTGAAAAATTCGAAATTCGTACATTTACGTTTCAAAAAACGAAATATATATATATATATATATGGCAACTGTGTGCCAGATTGCAAAACTATCACACCACATATTTTTGCTCGAACGCCCACAATCCTTCGTCTAACTTCATCCCAATTCCCAACTGCCCCGATGCCCGGGCCTCCTCCATCCACACACGAGGCCATTTATCTACTCATCCTCCCGGCGACGACACGGCTTTGCTTTTCCTTCCTCCTGAAGGCGACGCGGCAGTCGCCCCGCTCCTCCTTCGTCCTGCCGGCGACGTGAGCAGCGCCAGGCGACGGGACGGGATCCCCCGGTGTGACCTTCCCGATTGATGCTCCACGGCGGCGCTATGGAGTGGAGACGGTGCAGCACCTGGACCTCCGCCACACACGGCCGGCGCGGCGGCCCTATGGAGTGGAGACGGTGCAGCACCTGGACCTCCGCCACGCAGAGCCGGCGCCGCAGGACCGGCGTGCCCGTTGTGGCCGCATGGTGACGCCTTTCGCGCCTCCCAGGTCGTCGTCCTTCATGGCCTTATTTTCCTGATGAAATCGTTCATGCACGCACGCTCACGCCATCATGAAAATGGGCTTTTCGCCGGGAGCCAGAGAGAGACACAGCCGATTCGATGCTGCCACCCCTGAGACCGAGAGTGATAACTTATCGGGCGCCTCGAGCAGCACGCTTCGTGCTGAAAGCAGCGGACGGTGGTGAAGCTGTCTGGCGGCCTTGTATCTGAAACTTGTGAAGAAAATCAACAGTGTCGTAACTGAAGAACTGGGCATTTACCATTTCACAACCTCAGCAAACCATCACCAAGTAGTAGAGATCCTTTTTACCTCTTAATGCTTGATCGTTACTCCTCCTCGCGTGTTGCTCAAGCATTCGAGTCACCTGCCTATGTGGTTTCTGACGGAAGCACTTTCTTTCTTCCTATACATTTTACGTCTAAACTTGTTGTTCTAAAACTGAAAGTTGATAGTTCAAGTCCATACTTGTTGTTCTGAAACTGAAACTTGATGCTTGTTGTTCTAAAACTGAAAGTTGATAGTCCAAGTCCATACTTGTTGTTCTGAAACTGAAACTTGATGCTTGACTCATGCTATACTAAGAACCTCTGAACTTGACGCTTGGTTTTATGAGTTTTTTTTAGTAGTATACAAATGAACTACTGAAAAGTCATACACTACAGTATTACACTACTAAAGAACCTCATTTGTACTGCTAAAATTAGGTTTCATAACTTTTACCACTGGAACTCATACCATACAAAATCTCTCAACCTCATACACTGCTAAAGAACAAGTTTCAGAACCTCAAACGGTACTAAAAGCCTCTAAACTTGAGGTTTATACTACTAAAGACTTGACACTTACTACTAAAAAACACCATATGCTATACTAAACCTTAATGATGTAAAAGTTCTCAAAACTCGTGTTATTTCAAACGCCTGACATTACATTATTTTAGTAGTACAAATGAGGTTATCTGTCTCTCCACTAGTGCAGAACCGGGCTTTAGTGCCGGTTCGTAAGGGCCTTTAGTGCCGGTTCTGCAACCGGCACTAAAGAGTGGAGACTAAAGCCCCCCCCCCTTTACTACCGGTTCGGCACGAACCGGCGCTAAAGTGCCATCACGTGGCACGAGCCAGGCCCGGGTGCTGGTAGACCATTAGTACCGGTTGGTAGCACCAACCGGTCCTAAATGTT